>NW_021604731.1:14110-88845 GCF_004785775.1 Grammomys surdaster
GACGGACGGACAGACAGACAGACTAGACAGATAGACAAACAGACAGGCAGACAGATAACCAGACAGACGGACGGACAGACAGACGGACAGACAGACAGACAGACAGACAGACAGACGGACGGACGGACGGACAGATAGACAGACAGACAGACAGACAGACAGACAGACTAGACAGATAGACAGACAGACAACCAGACAGACAGACGGACGGACAGACGGACAGACGGATGGACAGACAGACAGACAACCAGACAGACGGACAGACAGACAGACAGACGGACGGACGGACAGACAGACAGACTAGACAGATAGACAGATAAACAGACAGACAGACAGATGGACAGACAGACAGATGGATGGACAAACAGACAGACAGACAGACAGACAGACAGGCGGAGGGACAGACAGACAGACAGACGGATGGACAGACAGAGAGACAGACAGATTAAACAGACAGACAGACAGACTAGACAGATAGACAGACAGATAACCAGACAGACGGACGGACGGACAGACAGGCAGACGGACAGACAGACAGACAGATAGACAGACAGACAGACAGACAGACAGACAGGCAGACAGAGAGGCAGACAGACAGGAAGGCAGGCAGACTAGACAGATAGACAGACAGACAGACAGACAGACAGACGGACAGCCAGGCAGACAGACAGACAGACAGACTGACTGACTAGACAGACAGATAGACAGACAGACAGGCAGACAGACTAGACAGACAGACAGACAACCAGAAAGACAGACTGACTAGACAGATAGATAGACAGACAGACAGACAGACAGACAGACAGGCAGACAGACTAGACAGATAGACAGACAGACAGACAACCAGACAGACAGATGGACGGACAGACAGACGGATGGACAGACAGACAGACAGACAGACAGACAGACAGATAACCAGACAGACAGATAGACAGACAGACAGACAGACAGATAGACAGACAGATAGACTAGACAGATAGACAGACAGACAAACAGGCAGACAGACAGATAACCAGACAGACAGACGGACGGATGGATGGACGGACAGACAGACAGATAAACAGATAGACAGACAGACAGACAGACAATACTAGAAAATATATTCACAATCATTCACTCATCTGTGAAATATTTATGAAAACTCAATATGGGCATAAATTGCTTTGTATACTAATTTTTAAAATAGTGTTCATTCTACCTCTTTGAGGGGGGAGTCCTCCATTGTTTCTATCTCCTTCAGAGTAAAATCTTCATTTTTATAATGGCTAGGGGCCTCTGCATGACATAGCTCCTGTCATGTTCATAAATCTGCTCACTTGCACTGCTTCCCTTGTTTACTGGTAGTGGACTCATTGCAAACTAGTACATTGCTCGAGCTCTCTCCCTTGCAATACCACCCAGGCACATGCTCTCATCTTTTGTTTCCTATGAGTCAGCTATCACTGAGAAGTTCCTTCACACCCTATCTGAAATAGTGATCCTCTCACCTAACCATTAGCGATCCCTGTTCTATCCCTCATTCCTGGTTTATTTCCCCCTCTATGTTACTTCACTGTCAGACATACTAGATATAATATCCATTTCTTTCTTCATTCTATGCCCTATGACTTTATGATATAAACTGAAAGGAAGTATAGATTTCTGCACTGTTCAATGCTGTCTCCCCATGACTAAGAACACATTCTAGCATGTGGTAGACACTTAAGAAATATTTGAGTGCATATCTTCTGATTATATGCCAGATACTTACTATACTAGGCATTAGGAATATGACAGCAAATAAAAAAGGCAGGGTCCCCCACACTGTGTGTGTATATTCCATTCACTAAATACTAGGTTTTAAGAAGTAACACCTGCTTTATCTCCATTCAACATATTCCATATGTATTATATAAGCAAAGTTGGTATGCACAAAAGGAAATGTGATGAATATGATATAATTAACATCATTCTGCATCCTGCCAATATTTGCAAATTATGTAACTATATAAAGCCTACCTAATGTGTTGCTTGATTTTCATTCTTTTTCTTTTCATTTTATATGTATGCGTGTTTGTATCCCTGCATATATGGCTGAGGATGCCAGTGAGGCATTGGATGCTCTGGAGTTGGAGTTGCACACTATGTAAGCTGCTATGTGGGTGCTCAGAATTGGACTTGGGTCCTCTAAAAGAGCAGTGAGTGCTCTCAACCACGGAGGCATCTCTCCAGTCTTTCTGATTTAAAAAAAAAACTCTAAAAAGCCTATTTATCATTAATTCTGCTTCAATTCAACCTTTTCGTTGTTGGCAGGTAATTTTATAACATTGCCGCATTAAGCTATACTAAGCTATGTTTTGTCATAGAAATGGTCCATTTTTTATCAGTACTAGACATAAAAAAGGCAAGGTATGAGAAGTAAATGTATAAAGAGGCTTCGGAGCACTGAAATAACATGATGGTAATTATGGAGTAGCAGACTAGTGTCACAGAGCAGCACATAATTAAATGGCAAATGAAACAGGGAGCAAGGGTGTGTTATAAGCTTAGAAGTAGAACTCTACCTGGTAGCTGGAGTCAGGTCTAGGGGCTGGGTAGCATGCATTTCTCTTCACCGCATGTAGTACCCTTAAGATTTAGAGTTATAGTAGGGAAAGATTAAAATTTAGCCTCAATTTCTTTACAAGTAACATGAATGTGGTAAGCATTGCTTGAAGAAATATCAAAGCTATAACTAATGTTCTTTCCAAATGAGTAATAGATTTGTCGTCTTTCTTTCTGGTCAAGAATAACTGATTCTTTGTGTAATCCTTCTCTTTTCTTTCTTGGTATGTTATTGGTCTCTTACTAAAAATTTCCAATTTTCTCAAGTGGTTTTTCAAATCTAAAATTTTATGGCTGTTCAGGAACAGTGGGCCTCTGGGGGGCTGCTATTATGATGGGAATGGCTAGCAGGAAAGGACATTTTCTGAACAAGACTCAGTTCGTAGAGTCTCAATAGCATACCACCTAACTTGTCACTGGCAATAAGTTTCTAGAATGAAACTTCCAGTGTCCTAGTACAGTGGAAGAATGCTTGAACAACCCCGATTGGATGGTGAAAGATACCTGATTCCCCCAGGAAGTGACTTCATGGAAATACTTGGAATTTTTCCATGAAGCAATGCCTGAATTTTTTAAATGTCTGCTAAATGGGCTGGAGAAATGGCTCAGCTGTTGCTCATCCAAAGGACCTGAGTTCAAACTCTACTGTTCACATGTGGTGGGTCACAACTGCCTGCAACTCCAGCTTCATGGGATCTGCCATCCTCTTCTGGATCCATGGGCATCATACACACATACACACATACACACACACACATGCGCACGCGCACGCGCACAGAGCATACACACAGGCACACACATAAACAATAAAATAAATACTTATTTTTAAAAGTAAATATCTGCTAAATATGTGGGGTGTTAGATGAGATTGCCTGGGTCTGATTCTGCACTGCATTGACTCACCGTGGCATTAATTCTGTGACCTCTGCTAGCTCATCTGCAAAAAGCAGAGGACAATCTGAATAGTTATTCACAGACTTACTGTAAAGCTTAAATAAGATGATCTACATTAGCATTTAGCTTGGTGTTTGACACATAATAGTAATTGGATGGATGCTCAGCTGTTATTATCCTGTTCTATAAGCACAGCTGGGGGAGATGAAGGATACAAAATAAGTTGAGGGACTTATTCCTATCTTGAAGAAACTAATAATCCACTTCAGAAGAGAAGGAATATATTAAAGAACTAGAGAGAAATCATAAAATAATTATATTAGTTAAGGCTCTTTTATTTGCAAGCAACAAAAACTAATTTTGCCTTATTTAAGAAAAACAATGAGTACTACAGCAAATTCATCATAATGAGTAAGGAACAGCCCCCAGACTAATAAACAAAGTAAACTCTCAAGCTTTGACAAGGCCTGAGATCAGGTAAGCTCCTGAAATTTAGTATCTAGATGTTGGTTTGGATTCTGGGTCCCTTGAGGGAATGTTGAGGTCTGAATGTTTCTGTTTCCTCCAAAATAAAGTATATTGAAACCTAACCCAAAATACGACAGTGTTATCATATTGAAAGATTGTAGGTTTTTTACCTTTCTTTTTCTCCCTATTTTGTGTGGCTGCTTCTCCTGTCTCCTAGTCTCTGGCCAAGCTTCTGGTTCATTTGTCACAGCTGTCTTCTCTTCTCACTCTGCTAACCCAATTCACTTTCAACCGTCTCCTATTTTCACCTTTCCCTTCTCTGGCTCTATTCAATCTTCTTTGTTCTTCTGCCAACAGTCTTCTCTGACCCTACTCTTCTGCCACCTGGACCCTACTCCTCTGTCTGTTGTACCTTACTCCATCTCTCTCAGCCTCTACCGACATTTATATAATCTCCCTGTTCCCAGAAGTCCAAGAGGCAACTGACACTGACGGTCATAGGGTCAAGCAGTTCTAAGGGGTAAGCATTCTCACAGAGTCAGTTGACTAGCCACTGGGGGGGGGGGATCTTTTAAAGGGCCTCACACGCGCACACAAAATAAATCACACTACCAGAGATAGGTCATAAAAAGAAGCTCCAGGGAGCTAGCTCTTTTTGTCTTCTCTGCTCTGAGAACATAAAGCAAACAACAAAACAAAAACAAAACCAACAACAAATGAAGAACACAGTTGTCAGTGAATTAGGAGGTAAGTCTCACAAGAGCCCAAATCTGTCTGCTCTTTGATCTTGGACTTCCCAATCTTCTGACTAGTTAGCCATAAACTTCAGTTGCCTTCAAGCTGCCTTGTTTGTATTTTTTTTTCTTCTAGCTGCCTAAACAGTCCAAGATTTCTGGTCAACTAGTGATCCCACCTCACCTCTGTATTAGTTACATTTCTCAATGCTGTGACCAAGTATCTGACAAGAACCAACTTAAGAGAGGAATGATTAATGCTGCCTCATGGTTAGAGGGAATACAATCCATCATGTCTAGGAAACCACAACATTGGGCAGTTCTGTGGCAGTTGCAGACATCTCAGCAAGGCCAGGAAACAAAGAAATGGAGCTGGTACTCAGCTCCATTTCTCCTTTGTTCCATGTGCGGGGCGCGCGCGTAATGGTCTCGCCGGCAAAAAACATACACACACGCACACACACATACACACCAGAATCCTTCCGTAGAAACACGTTTATTTCCCTAAACCAAAATGGTGGTAGAAGACGAGAAGGCGTGGGAAAGCACTGCCTATATACCCCAGAGCGGGGTATTCACCCCCTGATTGGCTGTTCACTCGTAGCGCGCCAAACGCCGTGGGAAGGGCTTAACTTGGCGGGCTCTACCATGGCACATGCGCAGTATACTGGTTTACTAGGAAGAATTATGGCAACAGCGCCACCTAGCGATGGCGGACTTTGCTTGCACTTGCTGTGGCTCCCAACAGTTCCACCTTTACTCCATCCAAACACTCAGGCCATAGGATGGTGCCACCCACATTACAGTTAGGTCTTTACTCCTAAGTTAATTCACAGGCATACCCAGAGGTATGCTTCAAATATCTTGCGGGATACCCAAAACAATCAAGCCAGCAATGAAAAAGTAACCATTCATTTCAATAGCTCTCACTGTCTGGCTTTCTCGGTTTCCCAAGTTCCCCATTCCTAGTAGTGATAACTTGGTTGGCCCAGTTTTTATCTGTCTTATACCTCTGGATTTATTAATTAGCCTTGCCTCACTTGAGGCATGACAATCTATTGAAATACCATCTGCCACGGAGAAAGCTTCCCAAATGTTGCTGCCGCCTAGAAAATATTTCACCTTGTTGCCTCTCTGTCATCATCTTCTGTGGGAGCCAGTATTCTGACATCCTTGCGTCAGAAACTTCTTTCTCACTTGCTATTTTCTTGGGTAGGCATAGTCAGTTTCTATTTTATTCTTTTATTTGTATGAAGGGTTTTTTTTCCTGCATGTATATCTGGGCATCACTTGCATGTATAATGCCCACAGAGGCCGGAAGAGGGTGTTAAACCCCATGAAACTGGAGTTAGAGATGGCTATGAGCCACCATGTGAGTGCTAGAAATCAACCCCAGGTCCTCTGGAAGAGTAGTCCGTGCTCTTAAGTGCTGAGTCATCTCTCCAGCCCACCCACATTCAGTTTCTTAAATAGCATCATGAATCAGTCCTTTATGCCTGTCACATTATATTCAAATGTTATCTTCTCATATGGCCTTGACTAATAAAGTTACTTCAAATTTCAATACCAACTATACACACCTACACACACTTCTTTCTCCTCTTGTCTGCTATACTCTGCAGGAATTATAACTTTCAGTACTACTGTTAGGCAAGAGATTAGCTTTTCTAGGTACTGACCATCAGTACCCCCCCAAAAGAATACATAATTGACAATAGGGAGGGATGGTCACTCCAGCTGGCCTGTAAAGATAATTTGATGGTGTGAGTTACTGAAATAGCATTCAAAGACTATTTCGTGGTGGTTTTTCTACTTGAACCAGCTCAGGACCTCAAAACGCCTTTAATTACAGCACTTAGAGCTAGAGGCAGGTGTATCTCAATGAGGTTGAGGTCAGCCTAGTTTATGTAGTGAATTCTAGACTATCTAGACCTAAATAGTGAGACTCTGTCTATTAAAAAGAAAAGAAAGAAAAACAATAGGTGTAGTGTTCTCTAGCTGAGTCAGCTAAAAGCAATTTGGAGACTTCCTAACTAGGGGTATGTGTAGAGAGCTGTTACCCTGTTACATCCTGGAGGTGACACAACAGAAGTAATATTAGGAAGAAAAGCCACTTCTGCGAGTATAGAAGCACCACCACTTCGATATGCCCTATGTATTTTATGTATTTTCAAAAGGGATTCTGGGACCTTTGTATCTCATAATTCTCTCTCTGTGTGTCTGTCTGTCTCTTTCTCTGTCATTGCCTGTCTCTATCTGTCCCAGTTTCTCTGTCTCTCTCTCCTGCCTCTTCTTCCTCTCAGTGTGTGTATATGTGAGTGTGTGTGTGTGTGTGTGTGTGTGTGTGTGTGACACATTTCACAGCATTCGTGTAAAGGTCAGAGAACAATTTTGCAGACTTAGCTCTTTCCTTTCAGAGTCGGTTCTGGGCCTTTTGTCAGGCTGGAATAGCGAGTGCTTTTCCCCAATGAGCCATCCCACCAACTCAGCCCTCTGTTTTTCTAAAGAGTATTCTTCCTTGCTTATTCTAACTAAATGCCTGTGTTTGGTTACTACTACTATGTCCTGTCGAATTCTCTATAAAGAGCACTGGAACTGTGTAGGAGAAGCTAAGGTGGGAGGAGTAAGGAGAGAAAGAAGAAAAGGAAGAGGAGGAGCTGGGGAGAGCAGAGATGTAGGAAGATGAAGAGCTACGAAGGTATGAAGAGCAATCCTGGGTAACAACTTATATTTAGGTTAGCTAATTGGGAAGCACCTCTAATTGTATGGGCATATTGTTATTGAACATTACCAAATATATAAAGCCTTCGATTAATATTTAAGCTTTAGAGTCTCATTTTCTACCAGGCCTGCATGGATGGTGGGATGGTCTGGGCACAGCCAGTGGAGACAGTGTGGAAGATTGGCAGAGCCATCTCCCACACTGGTGTCTCGTGGGTGACCTGGGTGACGGGGGTGATGTCTCTGATCGCCTGAGCGGATGGCCCGAGCTGAGCAGCAGCAGTAAGCCACCACTGTTAGTAATCTGTTAAACTCCATCTGCAACAGCCAGGTATGCTCCTCCCCAGAGTTACCTGGCAACAGGCAGGTAGCCCTGCCCACTATAAAAGGGGCTGCTTGGCCCTTCCTCTCTCTCTTGGCTTCTCGACCCAGCACCTGCAGGTTGTCCTCTCCCCTCCCCCTTTCCCTTCCCCCTCTCTCCACTTGGTCATGGCCGGCCTCTACCCTCTCTACTCTTCTCTCTCCTGCTCTCCCACCCTCTTAATAAACCTCCCCTCGTGGAACCATCTTGGCCTGCTGTGATCTGTCCCAAGCTGCGCGTGACCTTTCAACCACCAATCGTGGCCACAGGCCTAGGCTAGTCAGGAACATGGTGGCTGATTAAAAAAAGCCAGATTGAATGCCGCCGTTTTAAATATCACCCACTACAGAACTGAGGCTGTGGACAGAAAAAACTGGAGCTCACACATAACCACTTAGCTCCTGCTATTTGTCAGATACCAGAAACAAACTTGGCAAGAAAAGGACAACCATTTTGCTTGGGTCATATTTTTGAGGTCTGGGGGAGCAGATGTCTTACTGTGGCCTGTCTGAGCTTGTCTCTTCTGGATTTGCTCATATATTGGGGACCAGCTGGCTGGTAGAACAAATCCTGACCAGGTTATCTAAACCAGTTTTACTCACATGTCTAGTGTCTGGTAGGCTGTCAGCTGGGATGTCTCTGTATCTTCTGAGTAACTTCCTCATCTTCCAGCTTCCTGGGATCTGGGCACATGGTGCTCTCAGAGTTTAAAGAGCAGTAAAGCACCAAGCCTTCATCAGGTAGTACTTTGAAATGTCTAATATCTTATTGATCATACTGAGACACATGGCCAGCCTAGAGTTAGGAGGTTGAAAAATGGACTAGGAGAATTGGCACTAAAAAAACAGTTATGATGGAACGTGAACGCGGGGATTGAAAGGAATCATGTCCATATTTCCAATGCACTACTACTTTATCATAGTGTGTACTTTAATTTTTATTATAAAAGTAACTCCATTCATTCCCAAAAGAATGAACTCCATTCTTTTGTACAAGAATGACTTGCAATGGTTAATAATAAAAATAATACCGTTTGCTTCAAGAATAATCTTGAGTGAGCAAGAACATGTGTAGAATGCCGAGGTTTTATTGTGTGGGTTTGTTTAAATGCAAGGCATTTTCTTTAAATCAGCCCAGAAGCTGCCACATCTCTGTGACACCACTTCTGTGTGGTCTTCATTCTACCCATTTTCCTTAACTATGCTAGCGATTACATGAGAAGAAGCACCATCCCATATGAACATGGAAATGAGTGCAAATCAACCTAACAGCTGCCCTAGAGGAAGCATTATCATGCAGTGAATATTTGCTCTAACTGATATTATATATGCAAATAGGACTTTAATTTTGATATTCTGTCTCACGGACACATCTTCAATTCAGTGCAGTTCTCGTTATAACATATCATTATAGGTGAATCAGTCTTTTTTTTTTTTGCAATGTGTTTAACACTGATGGACAATAAGGCCTTAATTTTCACATCAGGTGATCTGTCTTCCCATGCATTTTATTCTTTCTCTTTCTTCAACTGTCCTCTGCCCACCTTCTTTTCTCTATGCCACTACAGAATTTTTGTTAAGATAATGATAATTATAAGCATTTAACACTGTCAGTATTTTTGCCAGCTCTCATTGAGAAAGGAAGGGAGGGTTGGAGAGATGGCTCAGCAGTTAAGAGCACTAACCTCTCTTCCAGAGGTCCTGAGTTCAATTCCCAGCAACTACATGGTGGCTCACAACTATCTGTAAAGGGATCTGGCACCCTCTTCTGGTGTGTCTGAAGACAGCGACTGTGTACTCAAATACATTAAATAAATAAATGTTTTTAAAAGAGAAAGGGAGTCAAAGAGAGGAAGAAGGGGAGGGGAAGTAGAAAGGAAGAGGAGAAGGAGGAAAAATAGGAGGGGAGAAGAAAGAGAGGGAGCTAGAAAGAAGAAAGGTAAATTAGGAGTGATTGACTAGCTACTGTATAGCAAATATTAAACTCATAGACTAGTCCCATGGAGTATATGTTATTATCCTCACCTAACAGCAAAGAAAAAAGAAAATACTTCACTAAGGATCAAGAGGTTATTAGGTGTTATTTCATATTGACTCCAGGTCTGAGGGAATAGAAATGTTCTCAAGTCTCAGCAAATATGGACTAGGGCCAGTACTTTTGAGACTATTATTTACAACTTCTGGAAAGTAAGTAGCATTATTGTTGCTTGGCCATTTTTTTCTAGTGACATTGACAAGATTTGGAGCACTATATTTGTTTTTTCCAGGGTAACAAAAGCACAAGAACATATAGAGAAATGTAAACCCAGAGAAACTAGCGTTTAAGAACTGCCTTACAGAATTGTAAATGCTGAGAACTCTCCAGATCTGTTGCCTCTAGACTGTACGTGTATATTTTGACGTATTTAATCAAAGGACTACTGAAGAACAAGAAAGAAGAATATTCTATTGTTATGTAAAAACATATAGCTGGTGCCCTATGACATCTTTGCTCTGTAGAGCCTAAGACAATTAGAGGGCTGGGTGAGAACAGGCCAGAAGATGTAGTTTCATTTATAAGAAGTTCAAGATGTAAAATTCATCAATTTTCAAGTTCATCCTGCCAGAATAAGATAAAGGAACATCACTGAGGGGAAGAGCAAGAAAGAGCTGTCTGAAGTAAGAGGAATTCTCTGTGCCATGACCTGGCTTGGGATAGTGAGGACATCAAATTCTATCAAGGTATACGCTTAAGTTTAATGTATCCAATTACATGTATGCTATACTACAAAAAGTTTTCAATTTTTTATTGAAGGAAAATGCTTCACCCTCACTTGCTACAAGTTTAAATAAATAAAATCTTCAATACACAGTGGAATCCAATTTGCTTGAGTAATTGCTCTCTCTTGTGTGTCTGGATCCTTACATTCATGAAATAAGTTTACATCCATTTATTGCTGTGTACTTAGCCAAAAGGTCTTTACTACTCTGCTGAAATGTTTGCTCCATCCATGGCATGTCTGTGATTTATAGAGTAGATTAGTAGCTGACCTCCCATCGTTTCTGCAGTGATAACCAGGTTAACAGACATTCCTCGCCCCAACAGAGCTTTGCTTTACCCTAGTTTCTGACTCAAACAGAATTAAGGAGTTCAAACATGATTATTGAGTTAAACTGGAGTATCCAATTCTTTATAAATTTCATGTAGAGCTTATTTATTTAAAGAAATGAAGAATGTGGGGCAGGTTTAACATGTATGTGTACCTTTCCATAAGCATTCTCTGCCCCCTGTGTCACTTTTCCCTGCATCTATTCAAGGACCAGAAAATGGAATGTGGCACCAGCAGACACATGGAAAGCATTGCCAAGAGTCTCAGGAAAGATTAAAGAGAATCACGGCAATATTCTCTACAGGTAAACCTCAGACATTTGTCCTAAGTCACATTCACTCATAAAATAATATGTTAGAATATATACACATGGTCATATCATATCACATCATATCTGTGTGCATATCAGCCTCACTGAGATATACTCAGATTGTGCAATATGGCCATTTAAAGTACACATTTCAGTGATACTTAGAAATGTTCGTAGAGTTATGCAATCATTACTACAATTGATTTTGGAACATTTTGATCACTGAAGCTTCTCCCAAAAGAAACCAGAGAACCATCTGCAATCACTTCTCATTATTTCCCAACTCTCCAGCTGAGTCAAGTCCTAATCTATTTTTTGCTCTTACAGAATTTTTTTTTCTCCTGGACATTCATATAGATGGGATAGTACAATGTGTGGCCTTTGTGACTAGCTTTTCTTATTTAGTGTATTATCAGGGTTACTATATGTCATCCATAATTTTTATACATTTATTTCACTGAGCAACATTCCACTGTGTCCACACAGCACATTTATTCGTCCTCTGATACAATTTGATTGTTTTCACTTTTTAGGTATTTTAAATAATGTTTCTAGGACCATTCATGCAGCAGCTTTTGTGTGAATGTGTTTTCATTTCCTTAGGCATACCTCTAAGAGCAGAACTGCAGGATTATATGAGTATCTGTGTTTAGACAGTGAAGATTCCAGTTTCCCCACGTGCTTACCAACAGGTACTAGAATCCGTTTGTTTCTATTAATAATGTGGCCATATATTGACTTGAAGTTGTGTATTATTATAATTTTTCGAATCAGGGTCTTACTATGGAGCCATGGCTGGCCTGGAACTTGTAACATTGACCAGGCAGGTTTCAGACTTACAGACATCTATCTGCCTGTCTCTACCTCATGAGTGCTGAATCAAAGGTGCATGTGCTACTATGCCCAGTTATCATTATAATTTTTATTTGCAGTTGATGTTGAACAGCTTTTCAATTTTAATGTATTTACTGACTACTGATACAGCTCCTGAAGCAAAAGGCCTTAGATTCTATGCTCATGCCTTTTTCTTTTGGTTTGCTTTTGAGTTTGAGGGTTTTTTTATTGCTTTCATGAAGCCCAGGCTAACCTTGAACTTACTTTGCCTTCAGAGATGGCCTTGAACTCCTGACCCTTCTCTTCCTGCTTCTGTGGCACTAGAATCCCAGGCATGAGCCACCCTGCCCAGCTATGCTCATTTGTTGCAAGTTATATTTTATTTTAATGCTTTTGAGCTGGTATACATTAGTCATGTAAAATAATGGGTTTCATTATGACATGTTTGTGCATCAATATAATTTGATCATATTCATCCCATTACCCTGTCTGTTCCTGTTGCAGGCTCACTGATTCCCCTCCTCTCCTTAACTAGCACTGCTACTAATTTCTTGTACTCTGTGTGTGTGTGTGTGTGTGTGTGTGTGTGTGTGTGTGTGTGTGTGTTTGTGTGTGTTTGAGAGAGAGAGAGAGAGAGAGAGAGAGAGAGAGAGAGAGAGAGAGGGAGAGGGAGAGGGAGAGGGAGAGGGAGAGGGAGAGAGGGAGAGGGGGAGGGAGAGACTTTAATAATTGTTGCTTACTTTAGTGTAGTGAGGGGATTTTATTGGAACAAGGCTATACCATTAGAAAAGCTGTTTCCCTCTCCCCCAGCCACCATTAACTGCCAATAGCGCCCCTCCCCCTAGCAACTGTTAGCTGTCTATAAATCTTCAGGGAGCGGTGTGCTCATTTTTTAGTTCTGGCGTGTTTACACGAGTCTTCAACAAAGCAAAATACAAATGTAAAATGTACAGAAGATAAAAGGGCCATTTAAAACTTCTTTGGTGTCACAGCAAATATACAAGTAAACATAGGGCTGTCAGGCCTTAGCATAACATGAACAAAAATCAAGAGTGCAACCTCAGGGATGTTTACATGTTATTTGCATTTGTTTATTAATTTGTATGTGTTTTGCTGGCTTGTATGTTTGTGTACCACTATCATGCCTGGTGAGTTGGAGGCCAGAAAAGGGCTTAGGATCCCCTGCAACTGGAGCTTTAGAAGTTGTGAGCTTCTAAAGTTGTGTAGATGCTGAGAATTGAACTCAGGTCTTCTAGAAGAGGAGCCAGTGCTCTTATCTGATAAGCCATCTCCCCACCCCCAGACCACATTTATTCATTATCTTTTTGAAAAACAAGTTAACTCCAGGCCTACAAGACTGCACATTTAACTCCAGGCCTACAGGACTGCACATTTTCCTTCAGTATTTGGAGCACTCCATTTAATTAATTTTCCTTCAGCTAAAAGCTAAGGAACTGTTAAATTGAAAAAAAAAAAAGCTTTCATTTTGTCAGGACTAAGATTAAAGTAAGCAAGAGAAGGTAAAGTAATTCTTTCCCAGTGGGTGGGCTCTTAGAAAAACTGTACTTGGCTTTTCAATTTTTTTTTTTTTTTTTTACTGAGAATTCATCATATGGGGGCTGGAGAGAAGGCTCAGTGGTTGAGAGCTCTGGCTGCTCTTCCAGAGGACCCAGGCTCAATCCCAGAATTCACTTGGTGGCTGGCTCACAATCACCTGGAATTTCAATCTCAAGTAATCCTACACTATCTTCTGGCTTTTGAGGGTACCAGGCATGCACTTGATGTACAGACATGTGAACAAAACATCTATACATATAAAAATAAGTAAATGTTTTTGTAATGACTATATAATTATCCCTGAATAGAAACTCATCTCCCATAGAGGACTTATATGGCTTCATATGACCTCATTACAGAAATATTAAAACCTTTCTTTATAGCAAATCAAAGCCTTCTGGCACATACCTTTAATTCCATCAGTCAGGAGGCAAAGGCCAGGTAGATCTCTGTGAGTTCAAGGTCAGCCTGGTCTACAGAGTTAATTCATTTAGAAATGCACAATGAAACGTTGTCAACAAGAACAATAATAACAACGAACAACCCCCCACTAACAACAAAACAAATGCTTGTAATATACAAAAAATCTCAAGGTTTTTGCATCTGTATCAGTAGTCAACTTTCCTTTCTTTTCTCTATTAATATGCACCTCCAAAAGGAACCTTAAAGTTGCTTACAATGGATTGTTTCATAGCCTTTCATCAGTTTCCAAACGTGAATAAGCCTCAGCTGTACCAAGACTTCCACAGAGAAGTATAATTCAGCAAAACACATGGGAGTCTCATCCCATTAAAGGATCCACAGCAAGAAAAAAAAATGCTACAATCTGATGTCACACAGAGCCTGAGAGTTTTCTTAGCACTCCACAATGAGTGGTCCCTGGGTTACCTGCAGCTTCCCTTATTAACTAGACAGAAACAGCCCAGCCATGAGACATCTACTTATTACTCCCTTGCTGTGATTAATTTACTGTCTTCTGGCAGCTTAAGGTCTTATCTTTGACATCCAGGTCATTTGAAGTTCCCCTCAAGACAGTACTGACAAAGGAAGCAACATAATTCCATCCATCTATCCATCCACCCATCCATCCGTCTGTCCACCTACCCATCCAGTCCATCCATCGAGACACTCATGCATTCACTACTGTACATATTTTTCTCTACTAAACTAGACCTTCAGAGTCCAATTTCATGACTCCATTCTTTTTACTGAGCCCACAATTCCTGTCGTGGCCCATTTATCTATGCTAAAACTGCTTCTGAAAACATATAAATGTTCCCTGAGATAGTCAGGCATAGACCTTTCCCAGATTTATCTTCTAAGACTTTAAGATCAAGGAGGTGTAAATGCCAAGTGAAATGGTCCTGTCAGACCTGACTTCAAGCCTTGGAGTTGCCCCTTGGTGGGTGTGATGTCTTGGGACTGTTCATCTGACTGGTTCTGTGTCTCACACTTCGTGGTCTACTCTATTTCAAGCCGGAAACAAACTGAGAAGGAATATGAATAACTACACTGTTTGGAGTGTGGGAGGACTGCAGGATTCATCTTGATGCAAGATCCTAGTAACAATTCCTAGATTACAAAGCCAGGTTAAACTCTTCTGTTTTACCTGTGAAGAAACTTAAGATTTTAAAGGGTAAAGAGGGGGCTGGCCGGATGACTCAGGGGTTAACATGACTCTTCCTGCCCTTTGGTTAACGATTAACAAATATGAAAAGGGTTGGTTTTTTTAAGTCCATCTGATCATTCAACTAAACTTGTCTAGCATCTTTTTTAATGTATACATCACTAGGCCATTCATTTGTAGAACCTTCCTTATAACACCCCTCTCCCCTTCCTGAAAAATCTTCCTGGTACCTCTCACATAAATCTGCAGCCTTTCCAGATTTGTTTCCTTTCTGAGACTAGCTCACTCTAGGCTTTTCATATGCAAATTAGCACGCTGCCTCTGCATCCTCTCCTTTTCCTCTCCACTTAACACCTGCTCCTGAACCTTCAATAACTTGAGATTTTCAAACAGTGGAAGAAGGAGAGGAGCAGGGAATAAGATTCATTACCCTTGGTCCCCTCAACAGTGAAAAGCAGGATTGCAAGGGGTTTGTGGAAAGTTAGCAACTTTATCTCATTCTTGCTTCCTTTTCTGCTGATTCAGCCTCTGTGGAGAGAAAATGGGGTTATCATGGAGTTACCATCCCTTTCTATGCTATAATATTTATATTATGCCCTCTGTATTCTGAAATGTAAAGAAAAGTTACAGATCTCCTGCCCAGTGCTACCAATTTGGGAATAATAGAATCTGCTTTAAAGACAGAACACCAAACTGGTACTAGGCCTTGGGATTTTAAAAAGTTAGATTTCTCTCATTTCCCTCTGTATTGCAAAGGCAGGATTAACAACAACAACAACAACCAAAAACAAAAACACCTTTAAAATGAAGGATACATGAGAAAGAAGGAAGTCTCCTGGCCCAGGGATCTAGTTTGCCTTTTCTGCTGAAAGATAAAAAATTTAAACACAACTGATAAAGCCAAAATTGCCTAATGGAAAGTATTTTCCTGAAGACATTTGTCTTAGTTAGGGTTTTCTTGCTGTGAAGAAACACCATGACCAGAACAACTCATATAAAACAAAACATTTAACTGGAGCTGGCTTACAATTTCAGATGGCGAGTCCATTATCATCACAGCAGGAAGCATGGTAACATGTAGGCAGCCTTGGTGCTGGAGAGGTAGCTGAGACTTCTGCATCTAGATCAACAGGCAGCAGGAAGAAGAGAGAGAGAGAGAGAGAGAGAGAGGGGGGGGGAGACACAGAGAGACACAGAGAGACACAGAGAGACACAGAGAGACACAGAGAGAGAATGAATGGGTCTGGCTTGAGCATTTAAAACCCCAAGCACACCCTCAGTGACAAGCTTCCCCCATCAAGGCCACATCTATTCAATGAGGCTACACTTCCTAATAGTGCCACTCCCTATGAGCCTATGGGGGCCACAACATTCAAATGAAGATGTTAATAATAATAAAGAAGGTCTGGATAGATGGCTCGGCAGATAAGAGCGTTTGTTTGTTTGTTTGTTTGTTTGTTTGTTTTTCTAGAAGACCCATGTTTGATTCTTAGCACCCATATGAAAGTACACAATAAACTGTAACTCCAGTTGCAGGGGATCCAGTTACATCTTTCAGCCTCTGAAGGTAACATGCATACATGTTACACAGACATCTATGTAGGCAGCATTGTGTTTGCTTTAGAATTTTGTGGTACTTAACATACAATATTTAAGACTTGTTTCCAGTTGTCACAAAATGAGATATAAATTATTTAAGGATTTTTGTTGTTATTTTCTTGAGATAAGAGCTCCCCGTGTAGTTCTGGTTGGCCTGAAACTCAGTATGTAGACTAGCTTGGCCTTGAATTTATACTTATCCTTCTACCACAGTCTCCTGAATGCTGGCCTTACAGGAATGTGCCACCATACCTAGTTCAAATATAACTTTTTGTTGTTGTTGTTGTTGTTGTTGTTGTTGTTTGTAGAAGTCAAATGTCCAGCATCCTAAAGAATCATTTATCTCTACAAATTTCCCCAGCTCTGTTAAATCCACAGAAACATTAATCATTCATATCATCAACACCAAATCAGCATTCATAACTCTGTAGTGGCTTTCTTGATATCCTGAAGAAATATGTTACTGAAAATAGGATATACCATTTTATCTTTTTAAAGAAGAATGTAAGCAGCTTAACATGTATCATACTGGAAATATTTTTTCCTTCTGGCATTTTTATTCTAGGTTCTAATATAATTTTGAAAGATAAAATGTTTGGACACATTGCCCATTTCATATAATTATATATGCATAAAACAAGATCCTGGTCACATTTCATGCTGTAAACATCAATGTATTTTAACACAGGAAGAACAAAAGACTGCTTGAATGTTGATAGAACAAACAAGTACTCAAACATTACATCTAGTGACTGGCTATATTTTCTCTTGCCTTACTTATTTCTATTACAGTAAATTGTAAAGATTGATAAGTCAAGTAAAGAAAAATGCTCAAAGAGCTAAAAACGTAAAGCAAGATTATTCTTTGTAAGTCCTGCATTATCCAATTTCTTATCAACTCAAAAGTGCAGACTTTATGTTTAGATAGGTTCTCACTATGTAACTCAAGCTAACTAACCTCCAACTTACAGAGAGCTCTGCCAGCCTCTGCCTCCCCAAACTAGTGATCTGAACTACCCACTCACCATCAGACACATTCTTTTACATGTGTGTATATTTAATGCGTGTACATGTATCCCTCCGATAGTTGAGCCAGGTACGGAGTCTTCATTTGTGGTTCCTACTGTTAAGCCTCTATGCTCCTGGCAACATTTTATGTTTTTCTATATTCTTGAATTCTATCTCCTTTGTCTTTCCATCACGGTTCTTCATTGTATCTGAACTATGAAGAGCTCTCTTTCTTCGTTTCCATCACATTCATAGGTTTACTTGTATATATTTCCATTTTCTAAGCACAGACTCAGGGAATAGAGGGTTCTATTTGGAGAATAATAAACTAAATTCTCAAATTTTCACCAACTTTATGGTAGATTAAGCAGGTCTCTAAATGTGTATTTTGAGTTTATCATCATCTCTCTTAATGAACTGGTTACAGAGCAAATCCCTAGGGATAGAAACTTGGCAAATTCTTGCTTTTTAATTATTATTAATAATAATTATTACTAAACACAGTACTACTAATTGCCCAGCAATATGCATAATCCCCTTTCTCTTGATAATATAATTCTTAAATTTATCCCTAACTAAGATATCCATATCTAAACTAAAGACTACAGATTCTTATATAGTCCCTCCAACATCGCTCATGTCCCCTTCCTCCAATGTGTTCCATGCATCCCACTCTTTCTCAAATTGGTGCTCTCTTTTTGATTATTATTGTAATATATGTATGTATAAATGTGTAACATAAATTTTATTTGTAACATATAACATATAAATACAACCTGCTAAGTCCACCGAGTGTAGTTTGTGCGCATATGATTTCAGGGCTTACCAATTTAAATTGGACAACCATTTAGGGGGCTCTTCCCTAGGATAGGCTAACCCTCACTCCCATAGTTTTTTGTCTATGGGTGGAACTCTGTGAGATTTCCACTTCCATGTTAACACGTCTATTGATATTATCCTTTTTCAAGTCTTTTTTAAATGGCCATATTGTTGAGACATCATGGGGATATCTTCCTTGATTCTAAGAGATACTGTCACAGCCAACTTCCTGGTCCTCTGGCTCCACAATCCCTCTGCTTCCTCCATAAGGAATATAAGTCATGTATACCCATGACCTTATATTTATTGTGTATAATTTTAGATAATGTATTTCAATAAGCCAACACTGAATTTATCCTCTCAAGTAAGTCTGAATTAACAGAATAAATGCTGAGTTATTTCTTTAGCATTTGTGAAATAATAAAAAAAATCCTAATATTCCTTGCACTATAGCTCCAAGTTTCACTCTATAAACAAGCAGGCTTTGAATTTATGATTCTTTTGCCCCAGTCCCCAAAACAGCTGGAAATTCCAGGCCTGCAGTACCAATGCCCTCTCAGGTCCATCTCAAAATTATTTTACATAATTATTCTTGACCATCTTGCAAGCACCAGACCAGCACACAGGTTCAGATAAAAGCTTTGCCTTCCCTCCAAAACTCACTGTTTCAGACACCTTCAGGATAGTCACTGCTACTCTTGAGTACACAGGAAAGAAAACTAGGAGAAAGGAAAGGACTGAGCAGAAATGTTGCTAAGTAAAAGAAAGTGTTGACAAACCTAACACGTGCCAGTGATGTGTTCAATCGTTTATTCATTCTTAAAAGGACAAGCTGTGGGCTTTACTTCCTTTCCCTCTTTCCCCTATTTGTTAGCACAGACATGCTGGTAATGAGTCAACTATGACTCAGAAGATGAGCAAAATACCATAGAAGATGGCAAAGCTACAGGAACAAAGGACTGTGACTCTTCTAGTGATTTTTGTGGATCCCATGCTGTTAGCTTTCTCCTAGCAGCCTGAACCTTCCTATGCAAGAGAGATACATCTTCCTTCATGTTAAATAGCTCAAACGGCTTTATCAATGTATACATGCCGATTTCTTACTGATTCCAATAGTCCCAAATAAGATAGCGATATTATTGCTAGAAAGTCCCTCCTTCAGAATTAAATCGATTGCAAGTAAGGAGTTTGTTGTAACATTTTATGGAACAGTATAATTTTTCTAGAAAAAAGAACTATATTTTTTATACAATCCCATATTTCTCCCCAAATGATGTTTTAATTGTGGTAATTACAGCAAAATTATTATCTCACTTGTTGAAGAGCTGTAGATAATATTCTATCTTTTCATTTCATTTTGGAAAGTTTTAACCAACTTGCCTTCTAGGTCACTGATTCTTTCCCCAGCCATGTCCAGTACAATGATGATCCCATCCGAAGTATGTTTTATTTTTGTTAGATTTTTCTTTTTTACTTCTAGTATTTCTTTATTTTTAAAGAATTCTTACTCTCTACTTAAATTAATCATCTGTTTTTACATGCTATCTGTTTTAGATACTGTAGTCCTTAATATGTTAAATAGCTATGTTTTTGGAAGATTTACTGATTTTAATTGTATGCATGTGCATATGTTTTCCCTGCATGAACACGTACATAACACATGCGTGCCTGATGTCCACGGAGGTCAGAACAGGGCATCAGACCTCCCAAAACTGGAGTTGTCAGTAGTTGTGAGTCACATGAAAGTACTTGGAATACAACCTAGGACTTCTGGAAGAGCTGTAACTACTCTTAACTGATCTTTCCAATCACCTACTTAGTCATTTTAATTCTACTCTTTGATAACTACTACAACAGTTTCTTGGCTTAATTTCTTTCTTACCTTCTTTTTTCTTTCTTTTTCCTTCCTCCTCCTCCTCCTCCTCCTCCTCCTCCTCCTCCTCCTCCTCCTCTTCTTCTTCTTCTTCTTCTTCTTCTTCTTCTTCTTCTTAACAAGGTCTCTTGAAAGCAAATCTGGGTTGGGCTTCTGTATACTTGATAACCTTAAAGTTCTGCTCCTCTTGCCTCCACTCCTGAATGTCAAGATTACAGGATGGATATGATCCACCACATCAGATTTATGCAATGCTGGGGATCAGACATGAGGCCTCATACTCTCTAAGTATTCTACCCTCTGAGATACATCCCCAGTCCTGTACTGTTATTTTTATAGATTTTTATTGATTCTTTGAGAATTTCACATCATGCACTCTGATCACACTTATTTCCCAGTCCTTCCATGTCCATCTTCCCACCCTGTTGAACCCCCTAAAACCCACAAGACTAAAAATTAAAGTTAAATAAAGAAAAATTTAAAAGCAAGTCTAATTTGTGTAATCCTTACACTCACTGGAGCATGATCACACTCTGAGTGACCTGTCTCTTAAACAGAACTGAGTCCTTCCCCTCCTGCACCCTTGTCAGAAGCCACTAATTGTGGAGAGCTAACTTCAGCATCTCTATCACACTTTTAAAGAGTTCTCTTCAATGGCTTCCTGTTTAGACTGCTACTTTTGGGGAGTGGGAGGAGGTGGGAGTAAAGATTGTCACAGAAGTTCTTTATCTCCCTCTTTCTCAACTGTGCATCTGCAGTCATCGATGTCACTATGAAATTGGCTCCTTTGCTCTTTACTGTAACAGCTGTTTCTTTTGTAATGGCCAGCAGGTTCTGCTACTTTGTAAAGGCCGGCCGGTTCTGCTGCTCCGGTCCAGGTCAGGGTCTAGCAAGAGAGAGAGTGGGGACGGAGGAAGGGGGAAAAAGGGGTGAGAGACGCAAAAGATAGATACAAGACAGAGTCCGGTGGAGTCTCTTCAAGTCTCTTCTTTATTCTCCTCTCTTCTTCTATATTCTCTTCACTCCTTCAGTCTCCTGACACCTCTCACTTTCTCACTCCTTCCACCTTCTACCTTCTACCTCCTTTCTTCCATCTACCTCCTACCTTCTACCTTCTACTATAGAAGGGAAATCCTGGGTATTTATACCCTTTACCACGTGACTTGCCCTCGTGGACAAGCTCAACTGAAGCCATGTTGAAGCCAACTACGTGCCTTGTAGCCATGGATACCAGGAGCACCTTGCAGCTGGGGGCACTAAACAGTGTAACAAGATGTTCATCAGAGTGCGCTCAGCTACTGCAGGCTGTCGAAACAAGTCTCTTGTCAGGGTATATGACTCGAGATGGCTGTAAAGATGATAGCCACTTTCGGCTAAGAGTCGGCTCCCAACAGGTCCTCCTTTTTAAATTTGTTTTCAAAAGGGAAGGCTGGGAAAACTTACGGAAACCGTGTCTGCCTTAGGTTGGAACAAAAGACCCCAGCCTCCCTTTCCCGTCTCTGGATACTCAACAGCCATTGGTTGAGCTCCTGTCTTAGGATGGTGAGGCCTCCCAGTTAGGGGCAAGGGTCTTGAGGTGTTCTCTTACCCGTCATTGACTATCTGGCTTAGCGCGTAAGTTAGGGGTTAATCCTTGTCAGTCTTGATGACAGAGGTTTTAGTCCCCTACTTCCAGCCTGTAATAATGGACCTGTATGCGTTTCATTTTGAATAACATCTATCTGTTGTCGTACAAAAGCCATCAGCAAGAACCCAAGAGACAAGAGACTTAGCAATGCCTGAATGGTTAGTGCAAATGCAACACTCTTTTTAAGGGTAGCACATAACTTCCTCTGTTGGAGGAGTAAAAAGTATAAGCCTTTTCTATTCTGTAACACTATTTTCTAAATCTAATCTATATAAGTACAGAACTGATCAAAGCTTTGATCTTAACAAAACAAGTAAGAAAATCCCTATTCCTACCCCAATCAATCTCAAACCTAGAACACAACTATAGTAACTATGGTAATGGGTTCTCTCTTGGGTTTAAACAATGTACCACTAAATCATAAATCAGGGAACCAAGAGTCTAATAGGGCCACCCTGGAGGCGTGGGTGGTGATGTCTTCTTCCACACTGAGAAGAGCCACCCTGGAGGCGTGGGTGGTGATGTCTTTCTTCTTCTGCACTGATAACTTCCCAAGTCAGATATACTGGTTGATCTGCTCCAGTGAAGCATCTTCATGTTTCCTGTAAAGAAAAAATACGCTTCTCAGGGGGTTTCTCCTCCCTGGATTTGTTATTATTATCTATTTGTTTGATCAGTCTCTCTGGCAGCCATCGTGCGGCATCTGCCGTTTGGGAATATATGCAGACAGAACCTCTTCCCCAGATAAGCACTGGATCTGGCCCATTCCAGGTTCCAGTTAATGGGTCTTTCCAGGGGACTGTTGCAAAATTCTTTTTAGTATTAGGATGCCAGAATCTATCTGCAGCAGATTTTCCTTCAGAATCCAAAGTTAAAAAATTTAAAATAAAGAGTGTGTGATGAAGGATATTCCTAGGGGATCCCTTGGTAGGATACCAATATCCTATCAATATCAAGCAATAGCTGAGCACACTCTGATAAACATCTTGTTACACTGTTTAGTGCCCCCAGCTGCAAGGTGCTCCTGGTATCCATGACTACAAGGCACGTGACGTAGTGGCTTCAGTTGAGCTTGTTCACAAGGGCAAGTCACGTGGTAAAGGGTATTAATACCCAGGATTTCCTTTCTATGTGTGGGAAGAGTGAGGAGACTGAAGGAGTGAGGAGAATATAGCATAAGTGTGAGGAGAATATAGAAGAAGAGAGGAGAATAAACAAGAGACTTGAAGAGACTCCACCAGACTCTGTCTTATATCTATCTTTTGCGTCTCTTGCCCCTTTTTCGCCCTTCCTCTGTCCCCACTCTCTCTCTTGCTAGACCCTGACCTGCCAGCAGAACCAGCAGGCCTTTACAAAGTAACAGAACGGGGCCGTTACAAAAGAAACGGCCATTACAATGCCCTCTTCTGTAACGTAGACATACATGCAAATAGAACACATATAGAAAAGAATGCATTAATTTTAAAAAATAAAATACAAGGGCTGAAGACATGTCTCAATGGTTAAGAACACTGACTGCTCTTCCAGAGGTTCTGAGTTCAATTCCCAGCAACCACATGGTGGCTCACAACCATCTGTAATGGGATCTGGTACACTCTTCTGGTGTGTCTGAAGACAACTACAGTGTACTCACATACATAAGAAAATACAAGTGTCCTCACTAGTATACCTCCCCAGAAGACTCTATCAGTGCTAGTCTACAGCCAGCTTCCAGCAAGTTCTCAAAAGCCCTATTTAAATGTTCTTCCCAGTGCATGGCATGGCTTGTTTCTGTCGCTGGGCTGTGACTCTCCAAGTCTCAAAGGATTGCTCCCCCGAGCATCTCAACTCTGTAATAGATCAAAGATGATTGCTGATTGGTTTTGGAGGTTGCATTTTCCAAGATTGACACATGCCACATCTAAAACTAGAAGTCGAAAAAAAAACCACTCGATGCTTGAATATTATGCTTAAATGCTATTGAAACTTTGAACGAAAGTTGTAAAGGATTCTTTGATTTGAACCTTGGAACTTGCTGAACAGACAGACTCTTTACTCCAATAGCATGAATTTCGGATGTTCTAACAAGCTCTTCACATAAATATCTGGGTGATAGGCAGGGTATGTCCTCTCAAATCATGCTACAGACACTAAGCGATTTTTTGGCATCCTTTTATGGATGTTTTATGAATCTGAGCCGTATCTTTGGTTATGTTAGTAGATTTGTAGTGAACTTGAGACAGATTCATGATCCCCTGGAATCTGGATTTATTGACGTGGTGAAGTGGGCAGGAACTCAAATGGTATCTACAGTTCAGTTCAGGACTATACAGACCAATGGAATCTAGGAAGAAAACAAACTACTGGGATTGCTTAAAAACAAGTAAACAATAACTTTTGTCTGACAGACTCCTATGGCATGGTTAATGAGTCCATAGGGTAATGTCAAAGCTCCCAGAACAGTCTCATATACTGGAAATGTAAACAGAACAGCATTGTGGACTCAGCAATGTGGTCTCAAGGTGGAAAAAAATCTCACTCCAAGATAGTTCAGTTCCAAGAGTAAG
This sequence comes from Grammomys surdaster, assembly GCF_004785775.1. Lineage (NCBI taxonomy): Eukaryota > Metazoa > Chordata > Mammalia > Rodentia > Muridae > Grammomys > Grammomys surdaster. The sequence continues at coordinate 38,760 of NW_021604731.1, forward strand.
CAGCATGTGTCACTTCAATCCACTGTTGATTTAACTGACTTCACTGTCTGGGGCCCTTTGCTCAATATCCCCTCTGCAGCCAGATGGTTGTTATTAGCACTGTTTGCTTCCCTTTGCTTGTGTAGCAAATGATCCAAATCCATTTCCACCCACCTGCTCCCTCTTGTACTGCAAGAGTGGGATAGTTCCACTAAAAAGAACCTGTCACTGTTAATTAGGGAGAAAAGCCTATGTGGTACCGTGTAGGTTTAATAGACAAGAAAATCCCAGTGGAGGTTCTGTGAAACACTTTGGATGCATTGACAAGTTAATAAAAAGCCTGATTCGGTGACATTTTTTAACACACTAGCATGAAAAGTGTCACTGGAAAGAAAGCCACTTTCAAAGGAAAATGTGTTAAGCTGCATAAAGAGAGATCATTGAGCTTAAACCTCTTCGATTTCACATGGTTTCTGTGCTGGTTCACCACTGAACAACTGGTAAGGGACTTATTCCTCATCAGGTCCCGTCACTTCACAACAGCATCATTGTGGTATTTGAGAACATCATTGTTTGAGAAACTCCCTCATCCAGACTGTAGGCTTAGGGCTCCAATTTTCTCCTCTTCTAATCCTACATTCATATAGAGCTAACTAGAAAGGAGAAAAAAGGAAACAGCAGATGGAAGAAGATAATTTACGATGCCACGGATGGAGATATGTGAGCTCTGGATGGGGACAACCAGTCAGGAGAACCATTGATAGTCACAGCATTGAGGACACTAGATTTGATGTCATTTGTTTTAGCTGTGTTAAGGATTATTGAATACACAAAAAAGCTCTTGTCCCTCAATCCCATCACTGTGTGCCTGAGATTTACCAAAGCACTATGTTGTTTGTTAAGCCAGGCAGATGTACCCAAACAATTCAATGATGAATTTGTACTTTGTACTTTGTTATGTGACTAGGGAGAGGTGAGGAACAATAACATTAAATAAATGACAAGAACCCAGTGCTACTAGAGCCAGCATGTCAACATGAAAATAAAAACCTGAACCATATGAAATTCTTATATTTTTGGTTGTGAGCCTAGCCTTTAATGGCTGAGCCACCTCTGCAGCCCACCATATGAAATTCTAAGTGTCGCATGTTTACCCATATTTATTACTACCATCACAGACCTCTTATTAAATTTTATTTTTATTTTATGTGTATGGTATTTTGCCTGCATGCATGTGTATGCACTATGAATTTGTAGTGTCAATTGGAAGCCAGATTAAGGCCTCAGATACTCTGGAGTTTCAGATAACTGTTAACTGCCATATGGATGCTGGGAACTGTGTCCTTTGCAAAAGCAACACATGTTCTTAACCACTGAGCAATCTCTCCATACTCTATGCCTGAGTTTTTTTTTTAAGACAGAGTCTCACTATGTAGCCTAGGCTGGCCTGAAATTCATGCTACAGACAAGACTGGTCTTGAACTTGCAAGGACCCACCTATGTTTGCCTGACAAGTGTTAGGACTAAAAGTAGCCAGCATTCCTGATATTTTAAAACAACTATTTTAACTGATTTAAGATAAGTTGAGTTGGGGATATTTATTGCCCATCTATACGAAGGAGGTAGAGTTTCCAGAATCATGAATCTCAATAATTATTTAAGAAAACAGACAATGTGATAGATTATAAGTAAAAGCCTCTAGTTTTCCCCCTTTGTGTCTATAAATCCAATTTGTTTATATTGTAAGATGTGTTCCTTCTTCAAACAGCCCGAGTCCCCTTACTTTTAGCATCTGGGCTAGCCTTGTAACTTGCCTTACTCAGTGCAAAGTTCAAGATATTTTATTGTTTCAATTCTGTTTCAGTGCCTAGGTCACAAGAGACTTTGCATTGCTAGGATGCCTTGCTATAGATGGCAATAAATTTAACCTAGAATTCTGGGACCATGTTGAGAGACTAAGAATGTCTTGGACCAACCATCACCAGATAACTAGCCAGCTGACATCAAATGTAGAACATCAGCAAAGCCCAGAACTGATAGCAAAATTGAGATTATCCAGTTAAACCAAGAGCTTTCTCAGAAGAACTTATAGATGGTAGTTATTAGAGGCATGATATTTTAGGATTATTATGAAATTATATATAATTGATATGTCAGTTGTTTTTCTCTTGAACCTGTTGCCTAATTTCATTTGGAGGTTTCCTGATTTCTTTTCCTTTTCAGGTTTTAAGTATATGTAACAGGACTGGTTTTCACTATTCATGTAAGCTGTGGCAAGACATACTGCTTCTTAACTGCACTAACTTTTTACATGACTATAACCCAAATTTACTCTAAGTTTCTATCCCCAGTTCTTTCTTTTTCTTGAAATGTCAATTCCTTGGAGTCACTTCTCTAACAGACACTCTGCACTATTAACCCCAGTATTGAACTTTTCTTCCTGGTACCCCTTTACTAGAGTATCTGGAAATTCAAAACCTGAATTTCTCCTTGGCAACAAGGGAGATGATGTGACATGGCTCTGTCAAAAGAGGTTAGGGAAGGACCTGTGAAAGGCCCCCCTTCCTCCTTAAGAGAAAGCCCTGGACTCCTCCTTCCTCCTCCCTATTCAGAACTCAGGAGGAACAATGCCCTTATTCAGGAGCTGATAATGCAACAACAAACATCCAAGCCACAAGGATGGAGGAGGAAAAGGAATACAGTGATGTAACAATAATGATACCACAGAGTTGCAGTATGACTTAGGTCCCTTTTTCAGGATTTTTTGTCATATGACTGTAGCTAAGCTGCCCAGCATCCATGGACAAACTGGATTCACCTGAAAGAGAGGCTGGAAATGAAAAGGAGACCGAGAGGCGAGAGAAGCATGAAGCCACGACAAAGTTTCTGATCAAGGCTCAAAGTTTAATATTCAGCACTTATATATAGGGGAAGCCCATGGAACCTGTCCTTTCTCTCAGCTGGATTATGTCTCAAGGGCAAGCTCAGCGGGCAGTCTAGTCTTCTAAGTTCCTGTAGGAAGTTGTACATGCAGCCAGGGTGGATGACCACCTGGGTCGTTAAGCTCCTGTGGAAACAAGCAAACAAGGTCTTTCCGGCGGCCTGCTCAAGGTTGGGGGAAGGCACATATGACAAAAACCAACTCTTATTTAAAAATCTATATATGGCAAGGCTTTCTGCTGCCCATAGCTGACCTGGCTGGATGTAGTTACACAACTTCTTCCTGGTGTTGTCCTTTGGTTTTCACTATCTTCTGCCTTCACTTCATCACACTGCACGGAAACATTCCAAACTAAAAGGCCTCCACTCTCCACCTGCTCCAGGGCAGGAATTATGAGGCCTTCTAGAGAAATCCTACAAATCCCTGTACTGACCACTACAAATTTATAATCCGGTGTCACTTAGTTCTCAAGAACAAAACAAACTTTCCAATTTTTTTGTACGCTATTTTGTTCTTTCTGTGTATGTATTTCTGTATATAGAATATGTGGAAACGTGTGTGTGGTTGTGTGTGTGTGTGTGTGTGTGTGTATCCAAAATTTAAATCTCTGTAACTGCCATCCCCTTCTTTAGTAAAATTTAAATATTCCCTCACTTTTGAAGATAGAATCTTGCTATGTTCCTCCTGGGCTCTAACAATTCTCCTGCTTTTCTGAAGACTTCAAGCATGTGCCACACTGTGCGAGGCAGAAGCAGCTGCTCTTGTTTACACACGCTGAACCTTCCCATTCCTCCATACGCGAGCTCCTGTTGTTACCCTTCTCTGCACTTCTGCCTTCCTTACTCTGGTTACTATCCTATCCTTCCTCCAAGATTCAGCCCACGCCAACATCCTCTCCTAACTCCTCCCATTCTTTAAAATCTAGAATACAGTGAGAACGTGACAGCCCACCAAAATCAGGTACTGAAATGAATTTTTCAATAAGATTATCATGAATTCAACTTTGTGCCAGGAAAGGTTACTCTACTGAACAGTCACACTGAAATTCGTTTTCAGCTATGTGAGTAGAAGGTGACACACAGCCGGATTTGTATACTGCTTCTTCCTCTGGTTCCTCTTCAGGAAGGAGTCATAACATGGTGTGTTCTTTCTGAAAAATGAATGATTCACTTAATATGAAACTGAAATATAATCTCTGAAGGATGGGCCTTAAATTGGCCTTTTACATCCTAAGTACATGATATGGTTTTGGGGGTGACCCTTTCTACATTCATTTTTATTTACTATATCAACGGTTGTATTTTTTTCCTTTTGGGAAAACATCCTAAATGTTTTAGAGGTTAGGGGCTGCAAGACAGATGAGTGTTTGAAAAGACAGCAAAGCAGAGCTGGGTTTATCAGTCAGTAATCATAGAACCCCGTAGTCCTCAAGAATCTCACTGGAGATGGAGACCAGCAGAGGCCTAATAAAACACCTATTTTTTTTCCAGAATCAGAAAACCTTTACCTTTCCATGTTTCATGGTGATTCCTAAAAGAAATAGCCAAAAAGTCAATGAATCTGGGAGAAATGATCCCAGTGAAAAGCAACAATACCTGACAATCTTGACGGTCTAAACCCTCCATTACATCAAGAATCAGACTCTTATCTCTATACCGGACAGAAAAGACTTCCTAAAGAGCTTGTATTATTTTTCAAGTCCTCTCTATGACTATGTGTGGAAGATCCTTGGTGACTTGCGCATTTCAGTCATCACACTTCTCCAAATTTTACCTTACAACGGTTCATTGAGAAATCAGAAGTGACTTTAACCATGTTTCCTCAGCACATTGATCAGTATCTATATCATTATCTATAAAAGCTAGGGCACAATGACGCCAGTTAGGATGGACATCTACCAAGTCCGTTAATATGAACTCAGGTCAGTCTATGTATGCTACTCTTTGATTATGCAGTTTGAAATTAGTCCTGCAGCCTGTATTACAGAAGCATACATGATTGAAACTGGGGTTCAGTTGTGTGGAGACCATGGCACAAATGCTCAGTTTGTTCAAATTCAGTCTTCTTTCTCAAAAAAAAAAAAAAAAGGAAAAACGTCACTTTGTTTTAAAATTCAGTATTTCTAAGTCCTCATCTGGCTTATGAATAAGAATTTTAAGTGTGCTTTGACTATGAAGAGGGTCATTAGCATATAAACTTTGACAATAACTGATTTCCTCTCATAAAGCTGCAGATTTTTGTTGAGCAGAATGATTCAACATAATGAACCCATTTTATACTTGTAAATACATTGCTCCATCTCTTCCAAAGCACCAAAAATGTCCTTCATGAGGCACGGTGGAAGAATCACAAAAAATTAAGCACTGAGTGAAGCTGAAAGGATTTCCTTGCACCTGTTCTTTTCCTGGAAGAGAACTGAACTAATTAGTACAGCACACTTATTTTTTTCCAATTGGTTAATGGTTCCCTTCAGGATAATATAGAACTACCATGAATAAATGGGGTCAGATTGTATAGTCTGAGTCAAAGCATTTCTTGCCACTCAAAATCAAAAAGGAACGGGTTTTTTCTCTTCAAAGGAAAAAATACTCTGAATCTTGTTGTTTATTTAAAATGTGTAATGTGTATATGAAATAGAGCACACAATATTCATAAGATATTTTTAATTACAATAATTTTAAAAGCTTTTTATAACTTTTTTTCCTTAGAAAAATTAAAAGCATGAGGAACAAAGAAACACACAAATGAAGATTTGGATAAAGCTCTAAATCTTACGCAAAGATGTGCTTATTTTTAATCATGTATTTATACTGTGTGAACATGTAGAACTTGCTGGAGGCATAAATGCCATTTCGCCCCTTTCTACATGAACAAATACTAAGTCATAGTAAAATTTATGGCAGAGAAGGGGACAGGAAAGGATACAGATAGATGTCTCCTGAAACTCAAGGAGAAGGATCCACCTAGGTAGAAAGCTTCACTTTATCCAGCTCCACCCCACCAGCCCCTACAATTTCTATTTAATTTCTCTTACCTGGTATACCAACCATGCTACCCTACTCTAGGCTTTGCACTCGCCTGTCTCTACTCACTTATATCAAAACATAAAGCAAAGAGCCAACTAATAATAATAATAATAATAATAGTAAGTTAACACCTGCCTTACATGTTGACCTCAAAAACATTTCGTTTTCAATTTTCCAACTTTCTTGCCCTTACTTCTTTCCTCTAAACCATCATTTCAGTTATTTTATTTCTTTGATTTCATTTGAACCTTGATCTAAATATCCTATATATTTTTTTGCTTACCACTCTTCATACAACTTTGAACTCCAATGTCTCCGTTAAAAATGCCTTAAAAGCCTCATTATCACAAAGGAACAAATGTTTAAAACCCTCCAGGAAAGTTTCAGTCCTGGTTGACCCTGCTTGTCTGAAGATGTGTGTGTGTGTGTGTGTGTGTGTGTGTGTGTATACACATATATGTGTTGTGTGTTAGAGTCAATCAATGACATGTGTAAATAGACATTATTTTAATGACATCAGGAAGCAGAAAATTCTTGGTACCATGGGGTCTCAACCCTGACTCCATGGTATAATCATTCATCCAGGGAAGATATTTAAAAAAAAATACTGATACAGAATCTTAGGAAGTAGGATTTAGAATAGCTCTTAAATATTTATTGTATTTTATGTTTGGTTGTTTTGCTCCCATGTTTGTCTGTGGGCCATGTGTATACATGCTGCTGCCACCAGAGACCAAAAGAGTGTCTCTGATCCCCTGGTACTGGAAACAGTCTGTTGTGAAGTAGGGTACATCTGGATACTGGGAAGCTGTGTCCTCCACTAGAGAATAGAGTGCTGTTAAACACTGAGCCATCTCTTCATCCCTAGAATAGGCCTTTAAAAAATCTCTCTCCTTCAGACCTTGGTCCTGTGAAGGCTCGATGCCCCAGTGTAGGGGAATGCCAGGGCGGGGAGGCAGGAGTGGGTGGATGGAGGAGCACCCTCATAGAAGCAGGGGGAGGGGGAATAGGCTAGGGCATTTCCGGAGGGGAAACCAGGAAAGGGAATAACATTTGAAATTTAAATAAATAAAATATCCAATAAAAGAATCTCTCCTTCTGACTCCAGTTTACAGTCAAGGTTACAATCTTTCCCTTTCCAATACTCCAAAGACTAATTCTGTAGCATAGCAATCTTCATCGTCAGGATATTTCTCCTCCCACACTGCCATTAGTGAGTAGTGATTTTGAAATGGAAGGAAGCCTATCTCAGCACAGCCTCTTCCTGTTCCATTTATATCCTCTACTTTGTCCTCCATTGCTTATTCATGTTCTCCTTAAGTCAGGTAATTTAAAAATTAGTGTTCTGCTCCTGGTAATTAGTTTGAGTATTAGAAAAATTGTATGACGTTGCAACTCTTCTATAATAATGATTATGTGCAGCAGAACAAAACTCATTTTGTCATAACGGAACCAGATATTTAAAAGGCATGGAAGTAGTGTTGTACCAAGAAGTTTTCGTGAACCTCAAAAGGCCACTAAGGAGCCAACCCCAATATAATCACATTAAGGTCTTTTTAGTACAAATTCTACCCACAGGACGGTTTGGTGAAGCAGTCCAGAACTCTCATCTGGACAAGGTTTGATAGAAAATGGAAGCAAGTGAGGGGGTGTCCATCCTGGCAAGCATCTAACGGAATGACTATTGTAAGCCCACAGGTGAGTGCTCTGAAGCAAGACGGTATACAATCACAAACAGTCTGAAAATACAACTGAAACAATCAGACTAATCTTTGATTAACTGTTGCTAGGAAGAAGCTAGGGAATAACTCTGGCCAATGACAACCCATGGGGTCCTTCCTGGTACTTAGGTACAGCTTGGGTTCTGCTGTAGGTCAAGTTCTCAGGCTTTTTTTTTTCCTTTTACGATGGAGGCTGGTCCCAAGATGGAGTAAGTTTGGCCTCTCAGTTGTACTCTGCAAGGCTTGAGTACAGTAGCTAATATCCAAAGAGCAGGAGGATTATACAAGCTGACAACCTGAAATAGAACCTGTAGGGAAATGAAAATGAAATTTAAAACTGGAAAAAAATTATCAATATTGACATGACATATGATAGTCTACTAAATTAATAACTGCTTGATGAAGACACAGTGACCCATCTCTTCTTTGTCATTGGGTCAATGTTTTTCTTTTTATATAATTTATTTTCTTATTAGAAACAGACACTTTTTTTAAAGTTTATTTTATATGAGTTCACTGTTACTCCCTTCAGACACACCAGAAGAGGGCATCGGATCCCATCACAGATGGTTGTGAGTCACCATGTGGTTGCTGGGAATTGAATCCAGGACCTCTGGAAGAGCAGTCAGTGCTCTTAACCACTGAGCCATCTCTCCAGCCCCCCATTGGGTCAATGTTAAGTACTGTTAAAATAACTGTCAGTGGGGCTGGAGAGTTGGCTCCATGGTTAAAAGTACTGGTTGGTCTACCAGAGGACCTAAGCTCAGTTCCCAGAACCTACTTGACAGCTCACAATCATTTCTAATTGCAGTCCAGGGCATCCAATGCCATCTTTTGGCCTTTTCTGGCATGAGGTATGCATGCATAAGGTATGTCTGTGCACAGACATACCTTATATTCCTGTAAACAAGCAAACAAGAGCTGGGCTTGGAGCAACCTCTTTTCCTAATTAGCAGCAACTGAATTTTCTTGCTGCCTGGGCTGTCTTGAGCAAAAGGACTATCAATCTAACAGCCAGCTGGACTACCCTTATGCCAGCATCAACTATCTTGAATACTCCAAGGATGCTTTGAGACAAATATGCAAAAGACCGCAGTTGATTTCCTGGGCCTCTGAAGGCACAGCTCCAATCAGGGTTGTTAGCAGCTATTCCTACCAGAGTGTTTGCTATCAGTCTATAATGAACTCTAGATGACCCTGCTGTTTCTAGCTTGTTTAGAGAGGGAGCATTTTCTCCAGTGGTCTAGCAGAGAAACAGTTTTGTTTTAGTATTAAATGTATTTTTATTGAAAATAAAATGTTCTCATAAAATATATTCTGTATTCTGATCAAGGCTTCCCCTGCCTCATCTCCTCCTAGGTCTTCCCCACCTCCCCAATCCAACTCTACGATGCTATTCTCTATTAGGAAACAAACATGTAAATAAAACACACTAGAATTTAAAAACAAGAAAAGAAGAAGCATGAGAAACACAATACACACATCATAAAAACACAAAATCGGAGACCATAATATACAAGCAAAAGACCAAGAAGGTTTTAAAAGTAATATGAGACCCCCCCAAAAAAACCCTCTGAAAATACCATTGAGTTTGTTGTGCTATCTATCAACTGCTGGATATGGGCATGGAGCCTAGCAGAGAGACTGTTATGGCTGCTAAGGGGCAAATATGATCGGTCCAAAACGCTAACCTCAGTGACCCTGATTAGGTCACAAAGCAAGGCTATGACTGGCCAAAATAAGTGGCTGTGGTTAGCCCAAACAAATAGCCGTTACTGGTTGAAATGGTCCTTCCCTGGATGTATAAGCACATTGTTTACACTCAGATCATCTAGGAGGCATGCTTGTATGCTACATTCTCTGGGGTTGCAAACTTCGGCCCAATAAAGGCTTCTGTAGGGTGATCATCTTTTCTTGCCCACTTTCAGTAGTAGGGAAGAAGCCAGTAACAGAAGGAAATACTAGAAGTAGCAGAGAATAATGATGGTTACAGGCATTACCAATCCTGTCTGGGTTTTGGCTACTTCATAGCAGAAGAGGTACCTGTGGCTTGTTCCTGCCTTTAAGCCCTCTCACATTGCACTCCTAACATCACAGCTTTCCTCCAGCACTCAGATTTTCTTTTACTTTTCTGTTATATTCCTTTAGAGAACAGGAGTAGGGAAAGGTCTTGTGTAATTTAATGTATTCTCGAACACTATCGCTCTACTTGGCTGATGAGAACCTTGAACTCATGATCTACCTGCTTCCACCTCCCAAGTGCTAGGATTACTAGTGTGTGCCACCACTTCCAATTTATGCAAGCTAAGCAATTACCTATCAATTGGACTATATCACCATTCCCAGGCATTCAGTTTTCAAGCCTATGACCCAGATTCTGAACATATAGTCTGTTGGTGATTGGTGCTTGGCAGTTGAAACATCTTTCACTGTGGATTACATGCCTGCTAGGAATCCCATCTGCATGTGAGTATACACCTGACCCTTGTCAATCCCACCAAGTTAATGGGCACCTGTGCTGGGGGTGATTCCAGCCACTTCTGGATGCCCAGTTTTTGGGTAGCTTGATAGGTGCCTCAGCTCACACCTTAGCTTATCATTTATTTTCCTGTCAGGAGCAGCTAGCCCAAACTATCCTCCCCGTGGCCACTGCACCACTATGTATCAGCCCCAGCTGCCTAACAACTGTAGTCAACTGGACAATGTATAAATGGCCATGACAAGAGGAAATGAAGCAAAAGTAGAAAGATTGGAGAGATGATTTTTTTAAGGTGTACGGAGACAGAGAAGAGAATCATCAGGCCCCAGTTGCTAGAATTGTTCCACAGAGCAGACAAAATTTCAGGGTCAATGCTCTTAGATAGATGATAGATAGATAGATAGATAGATAGATAGATAGATAGATAGATAGATGACAGACAGATAGACAGACAGATAGATGATAAATAGAAGATAGACAGACAAAAGATAAAGCAAGATAGATAGGGAGCTAAAATAGTAAAATGAAACTGCTTCTTCTTGCCTACCCATGCCATACCTAAGTAAAGCAACAGACCCCTCACCCAACTGAATGGTGACAGTTCAAGGATATCATTCAAATATAAGATGTTTTTATTACTTATGATAATTATTATAATTTTGTTATTTAAAGCACTTTAAATTTAAATATATTTTCATTGTGTTCTTCCTCTTCCCCCAAGTCCTTCCAAATCCTCTTTTCCTTCCTACTCATGAAACTTTGAGTTCTTTCTCAAAGATTCAATGTAACAACAAAAACCCTAAACCTAGAAAACAAAATACAACAATGCCCCTCCAAAGTTATTTCCTAAGTTGTACCTTGTATCTTGATAAATGACCCCACGTTCTCCTACTTGGGCATGGTGGATCACGCTGGTAATCCAGATATTTGGGAGCTGAGTTAGGAAGACTGATATGAGTCTGGGGCAAACCTGGGATACACCCTGAATTCCAGACCAGCTTGAGCTACAGTGTGAAACCATATCTGAAAAAGCCCAATCACTGGGCTATCGTGTCAATGTGATCACTGTTGTGGTTCTCGGGCTTTAGAGCTGGGTAGCACCTTACAACACTCTGAGAAGGTTACCAGAGTAGTTCTCTAAGCCCTGAGATGTGCTTGAGATGTGCTGTCTTCAGTAATGAGGTTGTGGTAGGCAACCAAGAGCAATGGTAATAAAATGATGTGGGGGTCTCTTGGAACATCTGACCAACAACTTGAAAGCGAATATCCCTTGCCTATTCTGTAGTCTATGATTCCTGGTACAGGCATTATTCCACCATTTAGGTTAATAACCTAGGTTAATTAAATATGGTCATATATACATATATATGCCAGTGTGGTCACTGTTGTGGCCATAAATATGTATCGCATATTTATATATATAGTATATGCATATATAAGAAAGCTTATAAAATGAAAGATTTCTCTATTGCTCTTTCAAACATCAGTAGTGTTGTTTATTTCTCCTCATTCTCTGTCCCTCTTTATTGCCGTCCCTTACCCTCCAGAAAGGTCGTGGGCCTTAAAACAGAACACACTACTGCCATGTTACGAAAGTCATGTGATTTCTACCTGCCTTGCAAATATTTATCCTTATATCCATGGATAAGTGCTGTTTTCCCTCTCAAGAGAAGTTTGTCTTGTAGCAGAGGTAGCCTATTAGAGAGAATAATAGCTGGTCAAAATGCAGAGACCACGTGACTGTGGGGTGCCCAGCTTCAAACGGGACATCTCTAACAGAACTCTTCCACCTATGGCTCAGAGAACATCATGGAAGAGAAGGTGAAAACATTGTAACAGCCTGAAGACTGGCACAGCTGCTAAGAAATATTGTCTTCTGAATAGGACAGAGTAGATGCACTTCCGAATCCTAAATGACAGCATCGCTTGCATCCGACTTGCAAAGATCATACCAGTCAAGAGGTTAACATGGAAGGAGAAAAATTTCACAAGGTCCCACTATAGATGGATAGCTATCAGTTGGCAGTTCTCAACCTGTGAGCTGTGACCCCTTTAGTAAGCCTCTATCTTCAAAAATACAGAAACATTATGGTTATGAAATAGCAATGAAAATAATTTTGTGGTTGGATCCTGACAACATGTGGAACTGTATTAAAGGGCTCTCAGCATTAGGAAGGCTGAGGAGCACAGCTATAGGTAGTCAGTCAATAACTGCTGAAGGAGGGAGAAATATTTTAGGAGCAATCACCAATGCTAAGTGGTCAGCCCTGAACACATGCAAATAAACACAATGCTAATTAGTGTATTGTGTAAATATCAAATATGATTACAGAAGAGGTTATGAACTAAAGAGGGGGTGATATGGAGGAGTTAGAAGGGAAGAGTAAGGGGCTGAAATGTTGTAAACACAATGTACAAATGTATGGAATTCTCAGATAAATTAAAAACAAACTAAGATATGGCTAGTCTTGAGGCAAAATAAATGTTTTTGTATTTTGCATGGGAATATGTCCATGTTTATAGTTTGACAATGAAGGGCTGAAAGCTACAAGACAAATAGCTTACCTATCACTAGATTGCAGATATCTATAAAAATAAAGCTGATTAAATTCCCTAGCAAGATACTCTAGTTCGCATAACTTTTTGTACTTCGAAAAAAATGTTTTCTTCTGTTGTAGTCATAGTTCTACATGTCTCAAATAAAATATGACAATCATGCTGATCAAGTCTTCTTTATTTTTTTTCTGATGTATTTTGGCTTGCTTGTTTTGTTACCTGTTGACATTATGTCATTAAAGCATCTCATACTAGAGCTGGTGGAATGGCTCAGCAGGTAAAATTTCTTGACCCTACCCTTGAGTTTTCACGCTGAGGCCCACATGGTAGAGAGAAAACCAACACCTTCAAGTTATCCTCTGATTTTCACACATACATTGTGGCATGAATACAAGTTCAAGTAATCAACGAGTGTTTCCTCTTGACTCTTATTTTTAAAAGCTTACTGAGAAACTCATAATACACAAAATTATTGCCCCAAAAGAAAAGACTCATAATACCATGAATTTATCAACTTTGTCTTTTGACTCTATTACTTTCTACTTCTCATATTTTGAAGTGCATTACCTACCTAAAATTTGAGGCTATTACTTCCACTTAATGAACTGAAACATTATCACAAAACCTGTTTGTTTTCCTGTAGTAGTTTTTTGTTTAGTTCTAGTGTTGTCCTACAGTGTAGTGAGAATTTTGGTTTCTTTAAAAACACAGACACGTTATGGGAATATGTGTTTTGTTAATCCTGGGTGTGGGATATGAAGCTGTTTCAGATTGTCCACAGCAGCTAACTATGATTTGTCTCATGCTCTGTCAGGAACATGCCAGCTGAGATAGTTTATGTTTGGAGTTCTGGGGACTCTTGAAGGTATAAAACTGCCAGAGCCCCCCAGAGGCTGCTGCTGTTGTTGTTGCCGCACTCCCCACCCACCCCCTCTCTCATTGCTGTTGTTTTAGTTGTTTCTGTTGTTGCTGTTGCAGGGTTGCCGGGTTGCTGGGTTGCCGGGTTGCAGGGTTGCCGGGTTGCAGGGTTGCCGGGTTGCCGGGTTACCGGGTTGCCGGGTTGCCGGGTTGCAGGGTTGCTGGTTAGAGATAACCTGACAATGAAAATTGGGCTTACCCCAAGGAACAAGGGACATGCCTCTAATTAACAAGAAGTAGTCTAATGAGATCTACTCTGCTTGTCCCTCTAACCTTCCTTCTCTCCTACCTAGTGTTGTAGGGTTGGAAAGGAGGTAGAAAAAGGAACCAAATAAAGTGGCTAAAAATACAGTTACACTACAGCTTTGAATAAATACTGTGGTATATCTTTTTATGGCTTTCACCTTAACATTTTGTGCACCCTTGATTTTAGCTTGTGTGTGTGTGTGTGTGTGTGTGTGTGTGTGTGACTTTTGTAAGTGACAAATAGCTGGATTAGATTTTGTTCTGTCCTTGGTGATGTAAGTGGAACACATGATCTGTGTGTACTGATTATCATCATAATACTTGAGCTGAAACACCCACCTATCTGTTCCACACGTGCTTCCTCTGCTCCTCCTCAGCTAGCTTTGGGGCTTTTTTGAAGTTGGGTATTTTTAACATTATATTTGCATAATTTGTTATTGTGGTAGCTAAACACTTGAGAGTGGTTTTCCATTAGTGATTCTCCTGCATAAAATAGCTTTCTCTCATCATGGTTGAATATTGCACAGTACTTTTACCCATTTCCTGGGCAATGAAAAAGCTGTTCAATAACTAGTTCAATGTATCTGTGTATCAACTTCTAAGCTCTACTATCCTGTTGTATTTTAGTTTAGTATACACTGTAAATATTTTATAAGATATTTGTTTATATAAAGATTTACCCCCTCCTGTTAGCTGCTCAGTTATTATATAGCTCAAATTTCTTTTTATTTATTATTTATTTATCTATTTATTTTAGGAATCACGTAAGGGCATTTATTTCATACAGGGCTCTGTAAAAAAACATCTACACACATTTTTTACAGAGTAAATAAATACCTGAAGGTAAATTGACAATGCTTTCTTCTCAGTGTTAGGGGAGTCCTGTTCCATAACAGACCACTCTTCAGGTCAGCACAAGCCAATGCCACCTGCTTGTTTGGATGCAGAATAATGGCTTGGACCCTGAGCCCATGCCCCTCCCTCAGCCAGCAAGCTTCCTACAGTCAGTCTTCCAGCAGGCTAGAGGCATGGATGATAAGCTCCCATGGGAGACTGATAGTGTTTGTCACCTTATCACTCTGGATCCTGGAATCCTCCTTTGTCCTGAATTAATCCCAGTGAATCACTTACCCCAGGCAGGGCTCCTGTGTGGAGAAGGACTTACCACTCCAGCTTGACTTAGTTCAAGTGCTTTGTGTAACTCAACCTGGACACCTGTGTGCTCTGGCTTTGTGGCTACCTAGCATGCAGAGTGTCCCACTGCATACAATGGGCATGGGGGAAAAAGGGGATGGGCAGGGGACAGATGTGGGGTGAGGACATGGCAGGACTGGAGAAGAGTGCCCAGGAAAGATTAGGATACTACCTCCCCACTACACACCCTAAAGCAGCAAAAGGCACTTTTGTTTTCAAGCTATAAAACACATCTGGCTTCACTTTTAACAAAGCCATCCTAGGAAGACTGAGCGATCCCATGGATCCTGTATACTTCTCCTGGAGGAGCCCAGGTATAGCGAGGCTGGTGGTGTGGGGTTCCTGCCAAACCCTCCTACATGCTGGCAAGTTTCCAAGGACATTCCCAGCCTGAGACCAGCAGCTGAGATCAACATAAAGACAGGCCAAGGTGGGTAATTAGAGAAAAATAAGAAAAAGTGAGACAGGAAGTGGCACTGTAGAGTATGGGGGTATTCACAAACAACTTTAGCTAAACTGAGCAGGGCGAATATCTCAGGTGCAATCCTGTCATCCCAGATAATGGGGAGCCGAGGCAGAAGAATCAAAAGTTCAAGGCCAGCCTGGATAATTTAGGTAGACCCTGTTTCAAAAATAAAATAAAAAATAAAATAAAGTAAAATAAAAAGCCAGGTCTGCTCAGTGGTAGAACACTCGCTTCACATGTGAAAGGCCCTGGGTTCCATTCCCCTCCAAAACAGGAAAGAATAAATGTTAGCCCAGTGGAAGCTCAATGCTCTGATAGCTTCTCTCAAAAAGGAACTATGAAAGAGGCTGGAGAGAGGGCTCAGCAGTTAAGAGCATGACTTCTGCTTCACCAGAGGTCTGGCATTCAGCTCCCAGTACCCACACCAGGCTCCGGGAACCCGGAAGCCCACCTGTGGCCTCTGTCTGTGGTCATCTGTACACACACAGATGTCCACACACGAATAGTCTGTTTTAAAGTGAAGAGTACTTGTTATGTGAGGTGTAGTACACAATCATAAAAACAGGATTGAAAACGTCTTTGTAGGTTTGTCATGTGGCCTGTAGAGGAGAAAGAACAGGGAGACACAGGCAACACTAGCCTGGTGATTAACATCCTCAGCATGTGAGCTCTAGGCTGGGATCATAAAAATTCAATTAGAACCCAGCTCAAGTCTATCTCTGATTCTGACCAGCTAATAGGGCCCACTTTTAAGAGGGTCCAGCTGACTCCCAGGCTAGAGTTCTCACCCCTCACTTTCATTCCAAGGCTGGACCATCCTGCCTGCTTTGTCTAAAGATACTCAAGACACGTGGTTCTGTAAGGAGGGCGTCTCTGGGTCCAACTTTCTAGACAGTGAGTTGGGTAGCTCCAGAACCACTTCCAAGAGGAGGAGAGGTGCCCGGAAGCACTCAGGTCCGATAAGCCCAGTCGGTGTCACTAGCCACCAAAGCCAAAAGACAAGCTGTCAAGGGTGGCAGACAGAACACTCCTGACAGAAACCCTTTAATCACAGCAACGACGCCCTCTTTCTGGAAATGGGGAGTGTGGGACTGTGTAAGGACATTCTGGCTCATGGCTGGGCAGTTGCCTAGAACCCCGAGACACTGTGTGAGAACCGGCAGGAGTTCAGCGCACCCCAAGAACCCAGGGTCCTGAAAAGCAATCTAGTCTCCAGAGAATTACATTGTTCAGTCATGTAGGCCAGACAGCCCCTCCCAAAGTGCACAGGTAGAGGGTGTGACTAGAGGCCTCAGGGCCTAGGGATTTACATACTAATGAAGGCCAGAGGGCGGAGCAAATTAAGCATGCCTCCCCAGATCCTCCCCTGATCCTCCCCCTTTCTCCCTCCCTATTTAACTTGGGACTGGCCTGAGTTTTACGGGGGTACATCCAGATTCATCCACCATCCACCATGACAATAAACCTTTCTAGAACCAAGACTTCCTCGTGTTATTGGGGCCTGCTGCCACCAAAGCCTCCAGGCCGCTGGAACCTTAGGCTTCCTGCAGCATGTGGGACCTGCAGAGCGTGGAAGCCTCTGGGACTCCACCGCTGTGGCCATTATTTTCCCGCATTTGGGGCATCCAACATGGAGCCACGAACAGCCACACAGCTACAGAAACTAAACAAGCTAGCCAAACAGCCGTCTCTCAGCCAACTCCAGCTACTTAATCTCTCACCTGGAGGACCTCTGCGTTCCAGACATGAGGACCCACATCTTCAAGCAAGCTAGCCAGGCCATCGAGTCTGCTAAGCAAGTACAGTCTCTCCCATGGGTGCTGCTAGGGCCTCTTTCTTTTCCTCCCCCTCGTTTCTCTCGGCTGTGGATTGTCCAATCATGTGCCCACATGCCCCTGTCTGGGTCCTTTGGTGGCCTCTCAGTGGTCTGAGAGCCCAAGGGCTTGAGACCAGTCCGTCTCCGGCCAACTTCTGGCCTGGAGATCCCCAATCCAAGAGCTCTGCACCCCCGAGGAACCAAAGTGAGAATTCCCCATGCTGGGCGGGGGCCCCCCCGCTGTGCTTGCCCGGTGTTGCAGGGAATAAACTCAGCCAAGATCCTGTGTGCTCCTGCCATGCTGAGTTACAATCCCAGCCTACCACACTGTGGCAGATGCACAGACCCACAACGCAACAGAGACTCATGCCTGCGCGTGACCACGCATGAGCCTACATCGTTCCCTACAGGTGGTAGAGGATTTGGGCAAAGCCAGCTCCAAGAGTACTCCCCGCTGGTGCCCACCAAGACCCTCTCCATGGAACCGTGAGTAACCCCAGCCTAGTCCACAAGACTAGGCAGGTCTCTATCTTCCTCTTTCCACATATTTCAGACCAGCATTTTCTCTCTGATTCTTAGCTATCACTAGCTCCTGCCTGGCTCAAAAGACTAGGTCTCTATCTCCATCTCTCCTTCTCCTCCATGTGTTTTCAAGGGCAAGATGGCAGCAGCTCCCTAGCCTCCACTCTGCCCATCTTCTCAGATCCACAGAGAGGGCTCCTTCACAGCAAACAGCTGTCCTTCAGGCCACAGTGCCTGCCATGACTCTCATTCTAAGACTCTTTCTATTAGACTTCGGCCCGCAGCTTGGAGCAGACAACACCAGACCAAATGGTTCCAAAGGGGAGGGGGTTTATTCAGGGCAGAGGGCAAAGGTAGGGAGAGAAATGGGAGAAGATGGTGGAGAAAGAGGAGAGAGAGAAGAGAGACATGGAGGCCAGCCATGACCATGTGGAGAGAAGGGGAAGGGAAGGGAGGAAGGGCGAGGAGAAGCTAGAGGCAAGAGAGTAAGAGAGAGAGGAGGAGGCAAGCAGCCCCTTTTATAGTGGGCATGCCTACCTGGCTGTTGCCAGGTAACTGTGGAGAGGAGCATACCTGAGTGTTGCCAGATAACTGTGGAGGTGGAGTTTAGACTGAATACTAACATTTTCCCTTGGTTGAGAGATTCCCCTTTCATTTTGAGCTCTCAGGAGTGCCTACTTTAGTCTTTCACGTGCTGCCTGCTATCGTAGCTTTCTTTCTCTTTCTCCCCACATGTTCTCCAACTTAACAAGATGGCAGCCACTCCCTAATCTCTGCTCTCTGCCCCTCCCCCAGGGGTCAGCCTTTCGTGCTTTGCCTGCTAGCTTCTCAAGAACAATGGCTCTGAACTCTAGTCCCCAGTGATTTTCCCCCAGAGGTCAGTCTTTCACAGGCTGCCTGCTAGCCTAGTGTAGACTTCCCCCAATCCTCCACCATTTGCGGCCAGCTGGTTACAGCCCAGCCAACTTTCCTGAAGCAACAGGGCCAGCTCCCTGCTTGCCCCCTTCCCCACTTTACCTTCTAGGTCATTTGTGGCCAGCTATAGCTCAGCTGGCTTGCCTGATAGCAGAGGGTCTGAGACTCAATCTGCTCCCTTTCCCCCTGTGTACCTCACAATTTCTTTCTCACAACTAAAAACTCCGGGCTGAGCCTGGAGAAACTGCACGCTGCCTGCCAGCTCCCAGGAACTGCCAGCTACAAGCCAGCCTCCACGTGTCTCCCCGCCATGGCTCAGTTTTACACAGCCTTTTACTCCTTCTGACTCTCCTACCAAACACCTATGTTTCTTGGTTTGAGCTTTTCTTTAAGGTTGGCCTTCTTTTTCTCCTCTACATTTAGGATTCCTAAGAAAAACAAATGGGGAATGCCTTGGCCTCTCTGCTAGAGTAGTCACCACACGGCAGAGCAAGCCCCTCCCCTACTGCTTCTAAATCCGCCATTAACCTTTTCTCCCCAACAGGAATACCTGTAAAAATGTTCGTGCTTTCCCACCATTAATGCCTTTTTCCCCAACAGGAATGCCCAAAACAACAGTGTTCGTGCTCTTCAACCCAAAATTTTTCGCTTTTTGTTTAAATGTCTCCTTTTCTCTCTAACACTCATGATGTATTCCCAACATTTTTTTCAATTCTTAAGACTTCTTCAAGGTTCAAAAGTCATCTAGATCTACTTCCACAGGTTAAATCAACATGCTGACCACCATCTTTCAGCTCTTAACTAACAACTAGTTTCCTTTTCAGACAAACTGTTGCTGCCTACATAATTAATATGATGTTTTTCTTTCTTAGCCATCCAAAACAGACTCAAAGGTGACTTCTAAGACTAAATTTCTTCAAACACATTTGCTTTTCTAGGATCTCAATGGCACACCATGATGTGCTTTCTCCCAAGTAGCCTAATGCTTACCACATACCCTTTGCAGACATCCCTCTGCCTGGGTGCTGCTTCCCTGTTGTGATTATTCTACAGGTGTTCCCACAAGTCCAGCAGAGACAACGTTACCTCCTGGAACCTACCTAGGATGCCATGCTGTCTTGCAGCCACACCGCCTGACTGCAGACTTGAGAGACATGCTGAGACCCAGAGACACATGCCAAGATCCAGAGATGCTCACTGAGTCCTACAGACAGATTCAGACCTTCCAGCTACAGACAAACTCTTTTGCCAAAGTCAAATAGCTAAAGTAACATGTTAGTGAGGAAAACATAATGTCTATTTAGATTAATCAGATGTCATTACTCTCGAATTGTACAATATGTATTTAATTGATTTAATGATCCCTTGCCTTCCCAACCCCCTCCCTCAACTCCCCTTTATCCTGTGACTTAATTGTGCTAACCCCACTGGCCTACATAGTGCTTTCTTTTGGCTTCCTTATCCAAAATTTTCACCACAGACAACACAGTGACCCCACTTTTATAAAAAAGTAAAGGGGAGGAGATGTGGAACTGTGTAAGGGTATTTTGGGTCATGGCTGGGCGGTTGCCTAGAACCCCGAGACTCTGTGTGAGAACCGGCAGGAGTTCGGTGCACCCCAAGAACACAGGGTCCTGAAAAGCAGTCTAGTCTCCATAGAATTACATTGTCCAGTCACGTAGGCCAGACAGCCCCTTCCAAAGTGCATAGATAGAGGGTGTGACTAGAGGCCTCAGGCCCTAGGGATTTATATACTAATGAAGGTCAGAGGGTGGAGCAAATTAAGACAGAGGCAAGCAGATTTCTGAGTTCAAGTCCAGCCTTGTATAGAGCAAGTTTCATGTAAAGGAAAGTTTAGGTCCAGGCTTTTGATCCCAGAACTCAAGACACAGAGGCATGCCAATCTCTGAGTTCTAGTCAGTCAGTTCTGTTCAGTTAGTTGAGTTCAGTACAGTGGAGCCCGTCTGTCAGTTGAGCCAGGCAGTTGGGTTGAGTCAGTGATTTGAGAGGCAGCTCAGTGGAGTGGAGTTCATTGAAGTTAAGTTCAGTAGTTTAGAGGCAATTTCTATAGGGACAGTTTTACAGAGACAGTTTGCGAAGAGAACAAGCTAGACACAGGTGAAGACAGAATGAGCCAGAGAATGAGAAGCAACCAGAAGATTAGAATAGATTGTCAAAGTTAGTTTGTGGCCAAATTGAGCAATTCAATGAGAAGCTGAGAAAACTCAGATTGAGTCAGTCAGCTTAGAGAGGAGTTTCAGCCAGAAGAGCTGAATTGAGCCAGCCAGAGTTCAGAAAGACCTAGAAAGGGCTTTCTTTAGCCTCCAGGATGATGATTATATCAGGTGAATAAAAGTTGCTATTTCGCTGTTTCCCTCCAAAGGGAAGCCATTGTTTTGGAGAAGGCTCTGGTTTTATACAAGGGAAAATAATTAATTGGATATGCAGTATTCATACATTTACTACACATACTTTCAGAGTTATAGGCCAACATTTTTTGCCCGTAAGAGAATTGAAACAATTTATGTGACTGTCTATGTCTCTCTAAAACTGATTCTAAATAAATGCTTCACTGTCTATGACATTTTTGTTTCACAAAGGGGGCGGGGCTACAGATATAATTTAAGGTCTCCTGATGAGATTGACAAAAATTCTGCCAAGAAACAGTTCAAATGCTTAGTTTCCTGTCATAACACAGATAAGAAACAAGGAACCACAGACAAAAAGCCCATGTGAAAATGAAGGGAAGGGTTCTGTTAAAACTTCTAACAACAGGAGTTCAGAATTCCTAGGCTAATAGCCTTGCACAGAACAGAATCACACAGAAAAGCCCTTGACTTAGGCCTCCACTTTCTGAGAAAAGGCAGGTGAATTTTTGTTGCTTTAACCACTCTCAGTTCTTGGAAATAAAAATATAACTCTTAATGTACATGATATATGACAAAGTAATATGAAGGCTCTAGTTTACTGAAACCGTTATTTAGCTCCCCAGCCCCAAGCTTGCTTCTGACAAGTCCCTGAGGCTAACACATTGCTATTTTCCTCCAAACGGAAGCCATTGTTTTGGAGAAGGCTCTGGTTTTATACAAGGGAAAATAATTAATTGGATGTGCAGTACTCATACATTTATTTTATCTACAAAAACATTAGAAGATGGTTTTGTAGTGACTAACACCCTGTACATGAAAGAAGCAAAGGTTTGTGAAATTTCTATTTTCTGTGTATAAGCTACTGAAGTACCTGTGGTAACTTACTAGTGCCATAGACTACCTTTCCATTTATAATTTTACTCAAATTTATATGCATCCATAACAAAACGTTGTGCATCACTTTTAGCCTACAAGGCTGTAATATTATCTCATTTTTATTTATCAATGCTGAGGCTTTGAAAATATTTTGGGTTGATAATGATGAGAATTCTGATCTTTTTTTTTAATTTTGATAATTTAAAGAAACCATTAAGTCCTGGCACATATGTAATATGTTTGATATTGAAATCTGTTTATTTTTATAAGCTATTTTATTTATTTACATTCCAGATGTTATCCCCTTTTCCTGTTTCCCCTCCATAAGCCCCCATCCTATCCCTGCACCTCCTTTTTACTTTTATACCATTTTAATTACATGCAAGTATTAAGATCAGTTCTAAATTGAGGAACTAGCAATACAACAGATGCAAATAGTCAAGGAAAAAGCAAGACAATAAGCACAATAGTCAAAGAACAAGCAAGGCAATAAAGTTCCATGAACACTCCCTTGATCACTATTTCTAAGGGCTTATCAGGATAACCAAAATATCTGAACCTACTTCCCTGTCCTAGCCCAAAGTCATTTTAATGTCTGAAGCCTATTTCCTTGTTCTAGCCTAGGATTTAGATTCGTGCCTGAGATTACTTCTTTGTTCTAGCCTAAGATTTAGATTCCTGCCAAGCAGCCCATTTCCTTGTTCTGGGCCAATGTCAGATTTCTGCCAGAAGCTCTCCTCCTCTCCCCCGTTTTTATTTCATTAACAAGACTGAGCCTGTCTTAGGTCGTTCTGACAAGAATGCCTTCCTTATCCGTCATGGAATATGCATTATCAAAAGCAATACACTTCTGCCTTAGTTTGGTAAGGCTCTGTGCAGAATCTTACCTGTCCTTGGCTTGCCAGACTGTTGATTTAATAACTCTGTCTGGGGGTCCATTTTCAGTTTCAAGTCATGTACTTTGCCTGCCGACATGTTGATGATGCTAAAGACAAGCTTTCACACGATGGGCAGGAATAAAAGTATTCTCAGGACAACAAGGGCTAGCATGATCAAGCTATATATGCCATTCTTGAAGCTTGACCAAAATGAAAATACCGACCTCAGGCCATGGGTAATTTTATCAGCAGTATCTGCCGCATCAAAGCTCAGCACAGCAGCATTCTTTAAATTCATAATCTTACTATGCCAAGTTAAAATATCCAGAGAGGTGTTAGAATTATGCCAAATACCCTGCCAGTGTCTTTAAACTTTTTCCTAATTATAGTGACTATCATTGTAAGTTTTAGAAGTAGCACAACTCCATTGGTATTTGGCATGACACTCAAGATGGCTCCCTACTCTTAAACCCTGAACCTCCATCCAATAATTTGAGTAGGATAAAGAGCATCAATCCAATGTTACAAATGCCTATCTAAATCCTTTTGTATATTCAATACACTAGTAACATTTTTTTTTGCTAAATTATTAACAAAAGTAGCTGTCTTAACTTCTTGTGCCAAAGCAATTGCAGAAGCAGTGGTGCTAGCAATTAATGTAATTAAAGCTGTTATATCAGCAATAATTAAACCCACTACCCTCTTGCTTCTGCTTAAATCCTGACTCACTTCTTCCAGTACTTGCAAGCTTTTTTCAGAAAACCAAGGTTCTGTAATATTCAGGGCAATAAGACAAAAGCTGGTTGATAGACCCCCGTAACAGACATGCCAGGTTTATACACACTAACACAATTAGAAAGTATACAATCAATGCAACTTAGAATAAATACTGTAGAAAAAAACAAAAGTAATTATTTTTCTCTTTTTTTTAATTTATTTTTTCTCAAATCGTAATTCATTCACACAGGGGTTATAAACACAGAAAGCAGGATGTGGGGAAGGGAATGACACTAGAGTGTGGGTGTTCAGGGGGAATACAGATATTTTCAGAACCGGGTATCGGCTGGGTGAAGGTTCAGGGGACAAGTCACTATGACTCTACCTATGACTCACTTGACCTTATCTAAGTTGGTATTGTCTGCCAAGGCTACCTATTTACAAGGCCTATGACTACTCAGGCTTGTAAATTTCCACAAAAGCTGCCTGTTTACATTAGCTTATAGCCATCTGTTTCAATGTTTTTCCACAGAGACCCAAGACTTGGTGTTAGTATACATGTATGACAGGCCTATTGCTGATTTTAGGCCTATGGTTGATTTTAGGCCTTCAGTGTGTAAGCAGGGCTGCCCCTGACATCTCCTCCCTTCTCTAAATATAGAAGGGCTGTGACAATTCTAATCTTGTGAAGGCCTGACCTCCAGTAATTGAAGGGGAATTGTAATGGCTCCGGTCCACCTGTCATTGTCCAGTGAGGCATGAGGGCCATACCCATCCCGGTGTCTTTTTCCTGGAGAGGGGATACTTTTGACATCAACCCCTATGCAGTCAGGCTTGTCCCTCAGGGAACCAAGAGAGATATTTTTATCTTTTATTTATATTCCCTTGCAGTGCTTAGCCTCGCAGCCTAAGGAAGAATTTAGGTCGCCTGTCAGAGGGGGTTCTGGGTGGCCCCTCTCTGCTTGGTCTAGGGGCAGAAGTCCCCCCTTTTAGGTTGGGTGGAGATGGGTTTTGGAAACACCCTGTATAAATTAACAACCTCATTTTGAGTCTCGTGGTCCTCCATAGCTAACTTATGATAATGTATCTGAGTAGGTTTTGCTACCAAATTATTTATCTGTTGTATCACAGAGTTAGTCCACCTATTTGAGGCCCAGGGACCAGCAGAAAAAAGCAAAAAGAAACCAAATAATGGTTCCAAGATGGGAGGAAGTAGGGTTGACAACCTTGGAGAGGCTGAAAACCAGTTCTTGTACCAGCATTCATCTGTTTCTTTCTCTCTCTGAATTTTCTCAGGGCCTTCACTGACCTATTTCATGCTCTCTTTAACCCTCCTTGTCTTGTCTATGTAAAGGCAACCTTCTTCTTTAAGAGCTGTACACAGTCAAGAGCTGTACACAGCCTTTTCTATTGTAATAGAGTAAATCAAGTCCCATAAGGATCTTTGCAATTTTAGGAGGTCTCTTCAGACAGTGAAACGAGGGATTTCTTCAGATTAGTGATGTCAATCTCTAGCTGTTTGCTGTTCTTGTCAATGGCCCTTCAAAGGTCTGAGTAGTGTAAGTTTGGAGGCCAGCTTCTGGATTAGAACTTTTAACAGCAGACATCACGGGTGATTCATTTTTACCTGGAAAGGAAAAAGAAGGGAATTCTCAGGGAGATTTCTCTTCTCTGGATGTAAATTGTTATTCATTTATTTATGGTTGGGCCTGGCTTTGTGAGGGTATCTATTTATTTCATTAATCTTTTTGGTAGCCGGTTAGCTGTGCCTTCTGTGGTATCAAACAGGCATATCAATCCTCGGCCCCGTAAAGGAACTGGGTCTGGGCCATTCCTTTAAGTGTAAGAGGGTTCTTCCCCATATCTGTGGCAAAGATTTTGTTGGTCTCGGTGGTGCCAGAGGCAGACAGCAGCAGATTTGCCATGAGCTTTCAGCTTTAGAGAGTTAAAAGTGAACAAGGCATAATGGAGAGTATTTCAGGGGGACTCCTTCTGAGGGGGTACCGTTCACCATCTTTTGTTTTTAAAACCAATTTTTCAGAGTTCTTGTAAAATCAGGGCAGAAGTGCCAACAGTAGCTCCTTCCAGACTCAGAGAGTCATGAAGACCCTATTTAAGGATATATAAATCTATTATTAATAATCTTTTGTCAAAGGACTGTTATAGCACCGCCAACAACTAATCAGGCTATATAATATATCGATTAGTAATAGCTTCTTCTACTTTTTGTGAGATTACCTCTTTTTTGTCAATTAACTGTTGAGGAAAATTAGGATTTACATCTCTCTTGAGAATATTGAACAGAGACTTAAATTCTTTTGTGGAGAGCTTAAAATAGGATCTTAGCCAATTAGCAACTCCTAGAAACTTTTGAAAATAATTTAAAATAAGTAAACACTCTCTCTCTCTCTCTCTCTCTCTCTCTCTCTCTCTCTCTCTTCCTCTCTCTCTCTCTGTTTTTGGATCCTTTATCTGTGTTTTTTAATATATATTATACGTATTTACTTTTCAATGTTACCTCCTCTCCCATTCTCCCCCAAAACCCCTTATCCCATACCACCTCCTCCTATTTTTATGAGGGTGTGCTCCAAACATCCTCCCAGTCCCATCTCTCTGCTCTCGAATTCCCAAACAGAAGGGGATCCAAACTTTCGGGGACCATGGCCCTCCACTTCCACTGAAGCCTGACATGGGCACCCTCAATTCCCTATACAGGTGGAGACATGAGTCCCTCCCTTTGTGCTCTCTGGCTGGTGGTTTAGACTTTGGGAGCTCTGGTTGAAATTTTTGATACTCCTTCTAGAAAGGACCAAAGCACCCACTCAAACAAAAGTAATTTTAACTTGACAATTAAAAGAGCCTTAACCTATGCACTAACACTTGTTTGAAATCCAGATCCTGTCCAAACTTTATTTCTTGCTAACATAACATCATAGAGAACTGTAGCTAACTTCCAAATATGACTCTGAAAATGTCCAGATCCAGCCTTCGAAATGAAGACTCATATTTCCAATACTAGATTGATTTCTAGGCCAGTACATGATTGAGTCTGAATAACTGGTCACATTTAATAACAATACAAGAGGCATTATACTTCTCTTTTTGATTCTCTGTTCCACAAGGTCTAAAAACTCAAGGCAAGGCAGCTTGTCCCATCTGGGATATAGGAAAACAAAGGTGGGTCAGGAACATTTGTCCAATACAGCCTCCCAGTCACCATTGTCAGGGCACTTAGCAAGCTCACAGGTCAGCATCATTCTTTGTCTCAACATCAGCAAGTCTCACCCATCACTCTGGCAGCCACCATGATCCTTCAGCATCCTGCAGAAAAAACACAAACATGTCCTCTTCCCCATATTAGATATTGACCAGGATCATGCAATATGTCAGTAAGTGGATCCTTCCTTTTCACCTAGGCATAGGTATGCCTAGTTGGAGGGTGCCATAGGCACTCAGCAGAAAGTTCCCTGGCATCCAAATTTTTTTTTCTTTTTTTTGGCGGGGGGGGGGGGGGTTCCGAGACAGGGTTTCTCTGTATAGCCCAGGCTGTCCTGGAACTCACTGTGTAGACCAGGCTAGCCTCGAACTCAGAAATCCACCTGCCTCTGCCTCCCAAATGCTGGGATTAAAGGCGTGCACCACCACCACCCGACGGCATCCAAAATTTTTAACTGGATATTTTATTTACATTTCTTATGATATTCCCTTTCCCTATCCCCTAGAAACACCTTATTCTATCCCCACTCCTGCTACTTCTATGAGGGTGTGCCCCTACCCAACCACTCATTCCCCCCTCCCTGCCCTCTAATTCCCCCACACTGTGTCATCCAACCTTCATGGAACCAAGAACCTCCTCTCCCACAAATTCCTGACAAGGCCATCCTCTACTACATACACAGCTAGAGCCATACATTCCTCCAAGCTTTTTCCCAGGCTTATGGGTTAGACTCTGGGAGCTCTGGTTGGTTGGTATTGTTGTTCTCCCCATTGGGACCACAAACCTCTTCAGCTCCTTCAGTCTTCTAACTCCTCCATTGGGAACCCCATGATCATCTCAGTGGTTAGCTATGAGCATCCACCTCTGTATATGTCATGAATTCATTGCCTTTAATAGCTGAGTAAATGTACCACATTTTCTGTATCCATTCCTCTGTTGAAGGACATCTGGGTTCTTTCCAGCTTCTGGCTATTATAAATAAGGTTGCTATGAACACAGTGGAGCATCCATCCTTGTTATATGTTGGAGCATCTTTTGAGTATACATCCAGGAGCGGTATAGCTGGGTCCTCAGGTAGTACTATGTCCAATTTTCTGAGAAACTGCCAGACTGATTTCCAGAATAGTTGTACCATCTTACAATCCCACCAACAATGAAGGAGTGTTCTTCTTTCTCCACATCTTCACCAGCATCTGCTGTCATCGGAGTTTTTGATCTTAGCCATTCTGACTGGTGTAAGGTGGAATCTCAAGGTTGTTTTGATTTGCATTTCTCTGATGACTAAGGATGTTGAACATTACTGTAGGTACTTTTTTTTACCATTTCATCAGTTGAGAATTCTTTATTTAGCTCTGTACCCCATTTTTAATAGGGTTACTTGATTGTCTGGAGTCTAATTTCTTGAGTTCTTTGCATATATTGAATATTAGCCCTCTATCGGATGTAGGATTGGTAAAGATCTTTTCCCAATCTGTTGGTTGCCGGTTTTGTCCTATTGACAGTGTCCTTTGACTTACAGGAGCTTTGCAGGTTTATGAGGTCTCATTTGTCAATTCTTGATCTTAGAGCATAAGCCATTGCATTGGTGTTCTGTTCAGGAACTTTTCCCCTGTGCTCATGTGTTTGAGGCTCTTCCCCACTTTTTCTTCTATTAGTTTCAGTGTATCTGATTTTATGTGGAGGTCCTTTATCCACTTGGACTTGAGCTTTGTACAAGGAGATAAGAATGGATCGATTTACATTCTTCTACATGTTGTCCTCCAGTTGAACCAGCACCATTTGTTGAAAATACTGTCCTTTTTCCACTGGATGGTTTTAGCTCCTTTGTCAAAGATCAAATGACTATAGGTGTGTGTGTGTTCATTTCTGGGTCTTCAATTCTATTCCACTGATCTTTCTGTCTGTCTCTGTATCAATACCATGCAGTTTTTAATCATTATTGCTCTGTAGTACAACATGAGGTCAGGGATTGTGACTCCCCCAGGAGATCTTTTATTGTTGAGAATAGTTCTTGCTATCCTTGTTTTTTTTATTTTTTATTTATTTTTTTTTTGGTATTCCAAATAAATTTGAGAATTTCTTTTGCTAACTCTGTGAAGAAATGGGTTGGAATTTTCATAGGGATTGCACTGACTCTATAGATTGCTTTTGGCAAGATGGCCATTTTTATTATATTAATCCTGCCAATCCATGAGCATGGGAGATCTTTCCATCTTCTGAAATCTTCTTTGATTTCTTTCTTCAGAGACTTGAAGTTCTTGTCATACAGATCTTTCACTTGCTTGGTTAGATTCACACCGTGGTATTTCATATTACTGTGAAGGGTATCATTTCCCTAATTTCTTTCTCAGCCTATTTATCCTTTGAGTAGAGGAAGGCTACTGATTTGTTTGAGTTGATTTTATAACCAGCCACTTTGCTGAAGTTGTTTATCAGGTTTAGGAGTTCTCTGGTGGAAGTTTTGGGATCACTTAAATATACTATCATATCATCTGAAAACAGTGATATTTTGACTTCTCCCTTTCCAATTTGTATCCCTTTGACCTCCTTTTGTTGTCTAATTTCTCTGGCTAAGACTTCGAGTACTATATTGAATAGGTAGGGAGAGAGTGGGCAGCCTTGTCTGGTCCCTCATTTTAGTGAGATTGCTTCAAGTTTATCTCCATTTAGTTTGATGTTGGCTACTGGTTTGCTGTATATTGCTTCTGTCAACAACTTTGATTAATCCCAAATGCATTCAATCCCAATGCATAATTCATCCTGGTTACTTTTGTAGGAAACCACTTGAATTTGTTATATCCCCTGATAAAAGTTACTATTCCTATGTCCTATTATTTTTGTTTCTTTGGAGAACTCTGACTAATCCAAGGAAGTGGACCCTCAGAATAAAGTTTTAAAATTGGTTTGTTCACATATTATGTATAGTTTTGGTTTCCTTGAGATTGCATTAACTAAGTAGCCCAGGCTGTACTAGAACTCATTGTATAACCAAGGCTGTCCTCAGATTCATGACAATTCCTTTGCTTTGGTCTCCTTATTTTTGGTATTACAGCCATTAGCCATTTTGATGGTCTTTGGGTATCATTCTTTTTTAATAGAAACATAGTATAAGATAGTCACTGCATGAAATATCACTATTATTTATTTCATCACCAGAGAATGAAATGTAGGTGAAAGGCCAGGAAATAAAGATGTCTGGTGGGATACTTATTCTCTATTATAATTAAGTTTCTAAGAAAACTTACAGTGTCATCTGGTATGTTATTATAGCTTTGGGAATCACACATAAGGAAAATGTATATTAAGAGCATGGATAAACTAAATTAAAGAACAATCAGTTCTTCATAGCAGCTTGGAGAAAGGGGTTCCTCCTGTGTAATAGTTGTGCATTAGCATTACATTGCTCCATTACATTAGTGAGATTAGTTGAACCTGTAATTGAATGATTGCTAGAAATGTAATAGATCTGGAGCCTAAAGTATGTCCCTTGATATACAGAAGACCTATCAGCTATTGTATCATCTAAATATGGGAATGAATTGATTATACTCCCACCTATAATAAGGAAAATGAGAACATCTGTAAGACACTATGTATACCTGGGTAAGGCATGGATATTGAAAGGGAAAAAGAGATTGTTTCTTGTGCTATTCTTTGTAAAACACAGCCCCACCACCACCACCACCACACACAAAAATCAATACTAGCGATATAGTTAAATGTCATCAATTTGACAGGATGTAGAATCACCTGTAGATAAGCCATTATGTAGGTATGCTTGGTGTGGGGACCATCTATACTATGTTGACTGAGGTGAATGGCACCATTCCATGTGCTGGGGTCCTTGGCTGAATAAATAAAGGAGAAAGCTAGCCAAGTATGAACATTCATCATTAGTTTCTGTTTCCTGATTGCAGATGCAATGTGAACAGCTCAGGTCTCTGCCACCAGGACTTACCTGCCATTATGGACTATAACCTGGAACTGTGAAGAAACTCTCCCTCTGAAAGTTGCTTTTGTCAGGTTATTTTGTCACAGCAACAAGATAAGCAACTAACACTGGAAGAAAATCTTCTTGACTGTTACATTCTGAGAGACTGCATCAACTTCTTATGAAGAGTCTGATTAATAAACTCTTCTACCAGATTTTGAAGAACTTTACTACATTGCTTTTGTGCACTCTTTCCTCTTCTTTATGAAATCCAATTTTGTATATTAACTGTGCCCGTGATATTGTCTCCCTACTGACTTCTAAATTTCACACTTAGCTAAGTCTGCTTCATTTTGAATATCTTATTCAAACAAATTTTAAATATTTTATTTATCCTTTCATACAGTATACCTTGATCAGATTCTTTTCCTTTCCCAAACTCCTCTCAGATCTTTCCCACTTCTCTACCTACTAAGCAACATGCTCTCGCTGTCTCTGTCTGTCTCTGTGTCTCACTGTCTCTGTGTCTCTCTTTCTGCCTCTATTTCTATCTCACTGTCTCTGTGTCTCTCTTTCTGCCTCTATTTCTATCTCTCTCACAATACAAACAACCAAAAATGAAAAATCAAAATAAACAAACTTTAAAAAGAACACCAATATAACAACAAAATAAACTCCAAAACACACAAACAAACACAGAATAGCTTTTGTGTTAGTAAACTATTCCTGGGCATGGGGCCTGTCCTAGAGTGTCCTTGATATACCCAGTGATACTCTATTGAAGAAAACTGGTTTCCCCTTTCCTAGAAGGTGTCAGTTGCAAATAACTTTTTGGCTAGGGGTGGGACTTTGAGTCCACTTCCCCTTCTCAGTCCTTAAATCTTTTTCAGACTAATTTTTTAATTAATTCATTTTGAGACAAGTTCTCACTATGTAGCCATGGCTGACACTGGCATTGAATATGCTAGGTAGACCAGGCTGGCCTCAAAGTCACGGAAATATGGCTGACTCTGCCCCCTACCCCAGCAAATGCTAAGATTAAAAGTGCATGAAACACCTAACCTGAACCAATTTTTTGTTTAGATTTATTTTATGTGTGTGAGTGTTTTTTTTGCCTGACTACCTTTATGCACCAGATTTATGAACCACGTGAATGCCTGGTGCCCACAAAGTTCAGAAGAGGGCATTGGGGTCCTTTGGAACTGGGGTTACAGGTGGTTATTTGTCACTAGATGGGTGATGGGAACTGAACTTGGGTCTTTTGCAAGAGCAACAACTGCTCTTAACCACTGAGCTGTCTGTCCAACCTCTAGAACAACTTTCCAAAAAAATCTCTAGTTAAACCTCCAGCTTTGCTTCAACTGGAGTTGTGTTTATTTGTTGTTAGTGTAGTTCTGCTTCTGGGAATTCTATTTGGATTTTAAACTAGTTTCCAGTGGTTGAATAAAATGGTCAGTCTTGTTTTTTATATCTTTGAATACATTAAACAACAATTTTAAAGTCTCTCTGAAAAATCGTACTATCTAGATCCTTAATGTGCTCTTTCCATTGTCCCCTGGTTATGTTAATGTGGTTTTGTTTCTTTATGTACCTGCTTGTGTTTTATTGTAGACTTAATGTACGTGAAAAATATAAATCTAATTTGTAGCCTTTTTGTTAAGGTTACTATCATCCAGAAAGAATGGCTTTGTTTAGTTTTGTTTTGTTTTATAGAAGCTGCCTAGAGGCATCAGCCAGTCAGACCACCGTAATCCAACTGCAGGGGCTAAAGTGATTTAATACTGAGCTTTGGTAACGTCGTAGTTCTGGAGGTTTTTTTTTTCTTCGCCTTTAATCCTTAAGGTTTTTTTCAACCCAAAGTATGATTTCTTTTTTTATAAACAATTTTTATTGAGGTTCATATAGCCATAAATTTTCTGGGATGTCTACATGATTAGCATTGTGTAAAGTTTGTTAAATTTTTTTAAATTAAATATATTTCTTAGATTTCATAGAGTGGAATTTCAAGGTACAACAGGACATGAGAATGCCACAATAGTGTATAATGTTTGCCCACAGATAGGATTTTTTTTTCTGAAGGTTATAGGAGCTTAGTTGAATTCTGGCACATTTTCATGAGTGTTGAGCCATGCAGTTTTCTTCAATAGAGTGTCACTTGGGCATATCAAGCACACTCTAGGACAGGTCCCATGCTCAGGAATAGTTTACTAACACAAAAGCTATTCTATGTTTGTTTGTGTGCTTTTGGGGTTTGTTTTGTTGTTATACTGGTGTTCTTTTTTAAGTTTATTTATTTTGATAAACTGACATGGTTTTGTAGCTATATTTTCATTTGTCTCACCTACAGAAATCCCCAAAGTATGATTTTGTACCAGAATTCCCCACCTTGGCATGCCACAGAATCTAATTATCTTATGTCTCGGCTCATCCACATCTTCTTGGCACCAGCTGGGAAATGGATTCAAATGCCACATTTTGCTGTCTTCCCACATTTTGCTGTCTTCCCATTTTTGTCATCATTGTTAGTGAAAA
This sequence comes from Grammomys surdaster, assembly GCF_004785775.1. Classification (NCBI taxonomy): domain Eukaryota; kingdom Metazoa; phylum Chordata; class Mammalia; order Rodentia; family Muridae; genus Grammomys; species Grammomys surdaster. Next base: position 72,059 of record NW_021604731.1, read on the forward strand.
GGCTGACACTCAGTCCTTAGTTCACCACTAGATAGAATTTCAATCATTTATAAAATGTTTTAAATGTTTTATTACACAATATTTCCTAACACTAATTTGAGACCTACTTGTAATCCTACTACTTAGGAGGCTGAGACAAAAGAACATGAGTTCGAGGCCAGCCTGGACTGCAGGAAGATTCCATTTAAAACCATCACCACAAAAATGTAAACAAACAAATATTTAGGATAAAATAACTCTTTAAGAATTGCTAGTATCTGTTACATACCTGCAATCTCAGTACTCTAGTAACTGAGGTAGGAGGATTGTGAGTTCTGTACAGTCTGTCCTGAGTTACTTAAGTGAGACCTTGTTTCAAAAAGGAGCAAACAAACAAAAACTACTCGAGCAAGAATGGCTTATAAATATTTATAGCCTAAAACCAGATCAAACATATTTAGAAAAGCAAAACCGTGGGTTTCACTAAAAACAGTTTAAAGATTTTTATTTGAAATATTTGGCTAATTTATTTTAACACCTTTTCTACATTATTTTTTCCTTCACAACCATATCAATAAATTTAAGGATAGACTCTATGAAGATGAACACTCATATAAGTAAGCTTACATCATGTTTCCCTATGGTTTTCTGAAACACACATACACGTATGTATAGTTTAAATAAAGTTATGCCACACTCAGCTGATAATCCTCTCTCAAGAGCCCCAGAGATCAATACTGATGTCTTCCTTAATTGCTTACATGTTAGGTTTTGAAAGCAACTCTCTTCCTGAGACCCGGGAATCACCATTTATGCTAGACTGGCTGACTAGCAAGCTCCAGGCATCCTTCTATCTCTGGCTCTCCATCACTGAGATGTATTAAGCCATATCCCCATCCCTATATCCGTTTACAGCAACCATAGTTTTTTTTTTTTTCCTGTTTGTTCTGTAAAAAGGGAAAAATCACATAGGTAAGTCATGACCAATTAGGCCTGAGGAAAAGACTCCTGGAGACTAGAAAGATATTGCTGATGTTCTGAAGACAATACTGTATGAAGCAGAAAGCACAAATACCCTAGAAAAGCTTTTGAGCAACTAAATCAATCAGGAATATAAATAGACCTTCACATTCCTGGTTATCCAACAAAACATAAACATCATTACTTCAGATCCTCCTATTTGAGTCTTCTGCTACTTGTAACCAAAGGAGCATACTAATAAAATTACAGTGATTTAAAGGACATTCTCAAGATTATTTGATACTTCTCCCATTGAAAGATCATTGAGTTGCTTATAGAATGTGTGGGGTGTTTCCTGGAATATGTGTACACCTGAGGATTCTGTTAATTTCTATATAGGCTTCAAGTTACTTCATGCCTCTTAACTCCTGTTTTACTTTCAAAGTAATAGGAAGGGATTAAAGCCTAACGAGCCTTCTGACTTTGATACTGGGGAACAACATAGAAGTCATTGTGTTGGGCTGAATATTTTTCTTCACCAAAACATATCAACATTTGAATCCCAGAACCAAGCAATGTCGTACCTTGCGCGTCACAGTACCTTGCATGGCAAAAAGCATTTTGTAGGTGTGGCTAGGACTGATACAGGAGCGGTGGTGGTAGTTTTCAAGCTGTAGGAATGAAGACAGTTACTAAAAGTTGCAAACAGCAAGAAACTAAGTACCTGCTAGCGAGTGGTTCCCAGCCTTTCTAATGCTGCAACCCTTTACTACAGTTCCTCACGCTGTGGTGACCCCTGACCATGACATTACTTTTGTTGCCACTTCATAACTGTAATTTTGCTACTGTTATGAATTGCAATGTATATATCTGTTATGCAACCCCCAAAGGGGTCATGACCCACGGGTTCAGAACCTCTGTGCTAGTGTCTCCAGACCCATTTTAGATATGTGACCACGTTTAAAACTATGAAATAATGATTTTGGTGTTTTAAACTATTATGTCTGTGGTAATTTGTTACAACAGCCACAGGAATCTCACAACACTGTTGAGGGACTTGAGCTTTGCTATTAGACTGTAATACTCAGGCTGATAGACCTCTTCTACCATACTGTGGCCTTGGGTCAGTTACTTCAAATTTCTGCATTTTAGCTGTACCAAGAATAAGAGAATAAAGGGAGGAAAGATCTGAATTACTGAGTTTGAGGAAAATCTCAAAATCAACTGTACTTAGTAAAATAATCCTAAAATAAATATAAACACAGTACGTCTAATAAGGCTTATAATACTATTTAGGGCATTTGCTCCTTTCTCAAAAGTCACACACACACACACACACACACACACAGTCTTTACGGAAGAGGGACATCAACTTTAGGAGTTGTGTGTACAGACTCTTATTTGATCCTTATAACGAGTCACAAAATAGAGAGGTTTTGTTGTTGTTATTGTTGTTGTTTATGATATGGGAAAACTGAATCTGTGGAGGTTTATATTTTTCAAAATCAGTAACTAGTACAGGGAGAAATCAAAGTTACTTGCTCAGCTGCTACACTCATTTGCTGGATAACTGTGGATGAATGTATTGTGCATGCATGACCACAGCAGGAAACTGAGTCTAGACTGGCTGACACAAGGTTATCCTAACTAATCCCCATGGAAGCTCTTGGCGCTCTCACCATCCTTCCCTTCTTTTCAGAAAACCAGCCTGGTCTGAAGTGCACTCTAGACCTAACAGGTACCTTTAGCCCCGCTAAAGGGCTCAACTCAAACAGAGTCCCTCCTCCCTGTCCTTTAACCCCGCCCACGTCAGGTCCCTGCCGGTTTGCGACAGAAGGGCGGGGCCTAGCCCTGGTCTTGAGTGGAGGCGGGGCCTCCCCAGAGGCCAGTACGCCGCTGAGGAGCTGGACCGGAGGTTTGCTCCGCCCCAAGGGACTAAGGAAACCACCATGGAAGGGTACCAACGGCCCTGCGACGAGGTACCGCCCCTCTGGCGCCAGGAAGAGCCCCTCAGCCTTCTGACTGGCTGTGGGGACACTGCGGGGTGGTCTCTTAGTGCTGGGAGAGTTAGGATTCAGCGTCTTTTTAGCCTGGGTCTGCGCCGCGGGGCCTGGATCCTTCTTGTCCTTAGGCGTCTCCCTCTCCCTGCCCCTCCCCCTCCTCCGAGATCCTAAGGGTGGGCTGAACGTCGCGCTGGCCTGAGTGACCGAAAGCGCTTGGGGACAGTGGTCGGGGTCTACGAGGGCCGGGTGGGTGTAGGGAAGGCCTATCTTGGGATGCACTGGCAGGCGTTGGCGAGCCCCGCCTGTTTGCGATCCAGGCCTGGGAAACCGGTCTCTCTGATTCCTCCACCCTTTTGAGTCTCCTTGAGCTGGCGCTGCAAGGTGGCTCTAGTCCTGGGAACTCTCCCCAGGAAAGGCTAGAGGCAGTGCTTTACGGATTAAGAGCCCTTGCTCACCGATTCAGATTTCCCTAAACCTCACCAGAACCCTAGGATGTCGGTTACTTTCCTGTTACTGAAGGTAAAAGACTTTTTATGGCGACCAAATGATAGGCCCCAAGTTAAAACTGTTAGGAATGACAGATGTTCCATTTGAACCCAGGTCTCTGGCTTCATACTTAAGCCCTTATTTCAAGGACTTGGAGGATGAGGCCTTGTTGAATTGTCGCACAGCCTATAAGAGTTTGCAATTACAGAGTAGACAGAATTTTTTTTTCCCAGTGATAACCACTGGTGAGTGATATAGGAAACTTAAAGATGAAACCTGGAGGTACAATGTGACATGATCCTTGTAAGGAGCTTCTGGTCCAATGGGAACCTTTAGGGTATGAGTTTCTGCACAAGATTCTGTGCTGCAGAGAGCGTGCGTACTTGTAGGTCAGTGGTGAAGCATACTAATGTTAGAAATAAGGACTTGCCCCCTCCCCCAGTTACAGGGTTCTTCCTCAGATTTACGTCCTAGCAAAGGTGCAAGGGGATCTATTTTTACTACTTCCTAAATACACGTAATTTCTAAAGAAATAGGAGTGGAGAAACAGTTCTAATGTGCTTGGCTAGCACACGAGAAGCTCTGAGTTCATAGCACCAAAAGAGACAGAGATGCATCCATTATTATTAGGTAACTTTCCAAACTGTAGTGAAATGTACGTCCTTTATTTCTTAGGCCAAGTTTTGGATGCCATTTCGAAGTAAAAATGGTATTTTATCATAGGACCAAAATATGAGACCTCTTTTCATAATGCCTCCAACTTTGTAGAGTTTCACTCCTTTTTTTTTTTTAGGGAATGATAGGAAATTTTATAGAATAATTAATAGAATTAAAATAAAGAAATCTATACTTAAAACATAACTCTGGAATTTACTTAGTTCGAGTAGTTTGAAGTTGAATAGTGGTTTTTAAAACACCAAAGTGCTGCTTTCCCAATGCACCCGAAATATCTTCCTGGAAGTAATTTTGGTAGTACCTGAAGCATCTTGGCTTGTATTTGAGTCCTATCACATAACGTAGTTCTGCAACAGAGGACACTTAGATGCTATTGAAAATTGCTGTTAATCTAAGGTTCTAACAAGCTACCTCCCCCCCAAAAAAGAAATACCAATTCATACAATTAAAATAACATTAATTTCTAATGACAGAGTATTGCCATAATCTTTTATTTGGGAAAGTAATGGTTTGCCTCACATCAGTTCAAAATAAAATTGGAAATGACAGTTGAGTATAGTCTTATGGTCCACTTTTGCTGACATGATTTCCTGTATACTGATAGCACACAACAGACATCATTAATAGCTACCGAATGCCAATTTCTTAGGCTTTATTACACAATGATTACCTAGAATATTCATTACACTCACTATTGTAAAAGCACTTTTCAAAGCGGTATTTGCCTAGGCCCTGCCCAATTCTAATGGCTCCAAACCTACAGGGAATAGGTTCAAAATCCTCAGTAGACCCAATGCTCCTAGCATTCTGTCACTATGGTTTTCTTAGGCCAGATGAGGGTATCCTGAATCTTGCCTATGCTGAAAGCAGGTTTTCTTGTGTTTTCTTTTTAGGTTGGCTTCAATGCTGATGAAGCACATAATATAGTCAAAGAGGTGAGTTACATTTGCTGTTATCTCACAGCTTGTGTGTTAATGAAAATACCTTAAATCCAATTAAGGTTAAAACACAGAGATGGAAAATATTCCCTCTTTGTAGGGGTGTATATGCAGTGCATGCCATGAGGCTTAGTTGGACTTTTTTCTGAAAGACCTGCTGAAGCTCTGTTTCAAGTCTACAGAGAGAAAAGATACTGAGGACCCTTATTGATCCAAGTGTTATCCCTATAGACTACACTGTGGGTGAGGTACTTTAAGACTACTCTAAAGAGTCATCATTAACTCTCCCAAATCTTACGTTAAAAAAAAAAAAAGAAACCCTGAGCTGGCTCAGGAGACTGGCTCCAATTGTGGGTGTGGCTCTTGGGGCCTGTGTCCTAGCAAACCCTGATTTGAGTTCTGTCTGGGCACGATTGACTCCACCTTCTCGGCATCGAGTGTGTGTGCCATCAGTTTCCCCAGAGACAGTTCTTGACTTGCCTGACTTCTTGCTCTAAGGATAGACTCTCCTCATCCCGAGCTCAGCTGGGCTGACCCTGTAGAAGTAGGATCATCAGTTTAACATCCCAGAGGGCTAGGCAACGTGAAAAAAAAAAAAGCTGTATTTTAATAGTTGAAGAATTCTTATTAGAATATTTACTTATTTAAACTATCCAGACTGTATTATATAGCTGTATATTTAACAATATTTAATCAAAACAAATGCAGCACAAGGAAGAGCAATTAAAGGGAGGTGTAGCGATAATATTATTTTTTAAAATAGAATGTCAAAAGACATTAGTAGTTAATGGTGAGCAGACATGAAAGAAAAGATGCTGAGTTTTTGGAAGAGACACTTTAATATATTTTCCTTACTCAAATTTTGGGCCATATGAAAAGGCAAAAGCATCACCTGAAGATAAAAACTAGGCTGATGACTGTATCATGTTATACTAACCCCTCCTTAGTTGAAACTTGCAATACTGGCTTTGCGTGTACACAAGGGAAAGTTTGAGTCAGCAGAGAGAAACAGGATAATGTGTCTCTTTGGTCTGGCTGGGGATGGAAGGAAAAATGAAAACCCAAGTTCAAGATGCTTGGGAATGCGGTTTTCTCAGGTGGGTCAGATAGAGCAATGCTGACCACTCACCAACCAGATAACTTATCCATCTCCCTAGGAAGGAAGGAAAGATGGATGGAGTAAGAGGTCAATAATGTTAAAGGCGTGTGTGTGTGTGTGTGTGTGTGTGTGTGTGTGTGTAGGAAGTGTGTTTCTATCGGTGCGAATATATTGAAATCTACTGAGACCTCTATCTTGAGAAGAGATGGGGGAGCTAGTGGGGAACTAAATTTTCAACTATCGTAGGAGTTCTAGACAAGCCGCTCATAAAGAAAAACTTAATGGTAGACAAGTTATTCAGAAATATATAAGTAATTACTTTTTAAACTGCTGTGTGTGTGTGTGTGTGTGTGTATCTCTGTCTCTCTCTCTGTGTGTGTGTGTGTGTGTGTGTGTGTGTGTTTTAGAGGTTAGATAGTATTAGAAGCTACCAAATGCATTTTTATTTTTTCTCTTGTTTCTTTGTTTTGTTTTGTTTTGTTTGAGATAGAGTGTTGTTAAGTAGCCAGGATTGCCTGCCTCCTAGTTTTCATACTCCTGCCTCAGACAATCAACTGTTAGGATTCCAGGCACACACCACCGCACCTAGCTTACTAGATGCACTTTACAGTAGGACTCTCACTGAAATATTTCTGAGAATGTGGTTAGCTCTATAAGTCATTTAACTGAAAACAGTTTGATACCAACTGAACTTGAATTCTCGACATGAAAGATGGCGCTTAAGAGAAATCTCAGGCTTTGGGGAACTTGTCTCTGGTCTTCTTGGCCTTTCTTTCCTGACTCGCCTTTCTATGCCACTAAAATAGTTCTATTGAAAAGCTGGAAAAGGCTTAAAGGTACAAGTACTGTTTTAAAACATTTCAGACCATCCTAGATAATTCCATAATTTCAATAGTCATTTCTGTTTTATTCCATACTCAGTCTCATTCCTTGAATTTCGGGGTTTGGTTTGGTTGTTTTGCTTGTTTTTGTTTTTATTTTCAAGACAAAGTTTCCCTGTGTAGCTCTGGCTGTTCTAGGATTTACTCTGTAGGTCAGGCTGGCCTTGAAGTCCCAGAATACCACCAGCCTCTGCCTTAGAGTTCTGGGATTAAAGGCATGTGCTACTGCCAGCCGCTTCTTTTAATTTCTTGCTCTGAGTTGTCTCTCTCCCTGTCAACTTACTTTTACCACTGAGCTTTTAGAGCCAGTCATGTACTAGTACTAGAAGACATTTAATTTAGTGAGTGATTGAATTTCCCCCATGCCCAAAATTTCCTCAGAAAAAAAAAACGACATTTTAAATGACATAAACTCAAGACTTAGTCTAAAGCATGTTCAGTTTAGACTATCCAGAAAGTATATTTAAATAAGTATTCCTTCAGCAACAAACATGTAAGTACTTACTGTGTGCCCAGGTCCTGAGCTTTGCTCTGGAGGAATACAGAACTGTTTACAGCTCTGATTTGTGTAGTGTCTTTCAGGGTTGATGGCTATTAGTTAGGGACTTCACTTGGCTCGGGGCAGTGAAGGGATGAAGAAAAGACACACACATACAGACCCATGGCCAGAAAAGCTGGGATCAGGTACAGTGGGCTTAAAAGCGAGGGGGCTGGAGTGATCTACAAGGTTATTCAGTCGTATTGTGACATTAAGGGTTAAGCAAAGAAGCATCTGTTGGAGGCTGGGCCTTATCCAGGATATCTGACTTCAAGGCCATTAACTCATTCTCCTACACGTCTGGTCCGAAGCTCAGAGTGATAAGAGGACAAAAGGAATTAGTTCTTGGGCCTGAGACCATGGATTCAATTTGACCCTGCCAGCAAGATAGAGAAGTTATCTCTGAGATGGCTGAATTCAGACAACTGTCTCCTTACAATTGCACACAGACAGGGAAGCAGAGTTGTTATATATAGCTATTCTTTATTCAAGAGGCAGCCTTAGCTAGTCTCAATAGGAACAGTCTCTGTAGGGGAGCAGTCTTCAGGCTGGGGGAGAAAGCTATGATGGACATTTTCTGCACACTGTCAACATCTACATATGGACCACAGGAAGGTTATTGCATCTTTCTGAGCCTTCATTCAGGAGTTGAGAAAGCTTTGCAGTTTTCCCATACGTCTAAGGCAATAGAATCCTTGACATGGCTGTACCCATGTCAGAAGCACACACACATTCAGTCGGGATTTCAGTCACTCCAGGTATTGTATCTCTCCCCACAGTCTGGGAACTGGTGGCTTAAAGATGGTAGGTCATTAGCTAAATGGTTTGAAACAGACAGATAGAGACCCTGGCCTTCAAGCCCAGGACTGGGATACGAAAGCCATTGTTCTTTTGTTTGTTTGTTTGTTTTTGTTTTTTTTTTTGTTTTTCGAGATAGGGTTTCTCTGTGTAACCCTGGCTGTCCTGGAGCTCACTCCGTAGACCAGGCTGGCCTCGAACTCAGAAATCCACCTGCCTCTGCCTCCCAAGTGCTGGGATTACAGGCGTGCGCCACCACCGCCTGGCGAAAGCCATTTTTCTTAATCGAGTATCAAAAGTGGATGCAAGTGAGCACTGTGGTATATTATTTGGCTTTCTTTTTTTTAAATATCTTTATTCACTTTCACTGGCAGGTGTATTGATTGCTTTATAGCTAAGCAATTATAGGTTATGAATGGGATTCCAATTCTAATCCCGAGAATTGTTTTTAAATTAGCCCAGTCCTTTGTTTTGCACACACAAACCCTAGTTTGTTTCAAAGCCACTCGAGCCAACTAGTGCCATCTTCCCTTAGTCCTGCAGTCATTTTTATCACTTCCTGTTTATGAGTTGTCCTTCCTATGTTCTAAACATTAGAGCTCTTTGATTAGTGCCTCTTCTAGAGTAAGCTCTTTACCAACAGAGGCATTGACAGATTTATCTTCGTACGACCTGTAATATTTCATAGAATTAGATAAGACTCATGGGAATGCTTAGAAAATGCTTGAAGCTACAGACAGTGCACAACAGACATTTAGTAGCTGTGTGCTTTCTGTTAATGCCCCAGCAGGCGCTGTCTTGAGTGACTTTCCCTTGTAGTGTATGTCCAGTCTGGTTCATCTGGGTTCATTGAGCTGTTCTCTCTCCTAGTGTGTTGATGGAGTCTTGGGTGGCAATGATTACAATCAGAATGACATCAATCAATGGACTGCGAGCATAGTGGAACAATCCCTTGCACATTTGGTCAAACTGGGAAAAGCTTACAAGTACATTGGTAAGTGATGATTCACTGTCCTTCTTCACTAGCTTGTGTACCTTTCTCCTGATTTTCTCTGAATTGTGAGAGTGTATCTGAACAATCGCCACTGTAGTTGAACACTCAAAGTGTAAGATGCACTTCTGACATATCCCTTCAACATAATACACAACGGTGTGGAAATAGGAAGGGCTTTCCATCGAAAGCAGTTGAACTGCTTGCCCTTTGTAGCAACAGTTCCCTTTGTCTACTGAGACCCTCCAGTGCTGTCTTCCTCTCATCCGTCCATGCCTCTGCATAGGCCTGTGAAGATCCATACAGCAAGAGTACAAAGTGAAATATTCCCTGCATTTCTGTGTGACATCTGTTAGTGGCACAGGGCACACAATTTGATCCAGAATTTTTCTGCCATGCAATTGTTGGTGGTGACAGTAGTGGCCCATGAAATGGCTGACTCCCATGAAGTTAAGTTCAGGATGATAGTACGTATTCAAAATAGGAGACAATTTTAGTCTACTGACTGAATTATTTTGTGTTACTTTTTTCAGCTTCTGGAGTTCTAACACAAACACTTCAGCCTTGACTCCTTCCTCCTTTGCAGTAACTGCTGTTCTGTGTCTTTCTTTGTAGTGACCTGTGCAGTAGTCCAGAGGAGCCCATATGGATTTCACACAGCCAGCTCCTGCTTTTGGGATACAACATCTGATGGTGAGGGACCTTAAATGAATTTACCCAGAATGAAAGTTCCAGCAAAGTCAGGCTGGAGTTATTACAGAGCGCTACTAAAAGTCTGGAAAGATAATATCAATAGAATTGCATTGTGTCTGTTCACATGTATGATTTCAGGGTAGTATGAAATGTGAAGATATAATGTGTTGCAGAAAATACTATTAAAAGTGTGTGTGTGTGTGTGTGTGTGTGTGTGTGTGTGTGTGTGTGTATGTGTGACTTAGTGTCTGGTAATTGTGAAGTTTTGCTAGTATATGAAAGTCCTCTCTTGTATGCTTTCAGGAATCTGTACCGTCAGATGGGAGAACCGGACCATGAACTGCATCGTTAATGTTTTTGCAGTTGCAATTGTCCTGTAACCTGTAACGCACTAAACGTGTTGGGTTAAGGCCCTTAACTTAAGTTTGTGAGTGTATTCTTTCTAAAAAGAGTAACAATTACTTATTAACATGCTAGATGACAAGTGTGCAATATGCTTCAAAGCTATCAACAGAGAACTGAATATTGTAAGCAGAAGTCTAATAGGATGTTGGCAGATTATCTCGTATTCTATACAGCATCATTTAAGAACATAAAATGTTAGCCGACAATTAATGCAGAAATATGGCTGACCTAAGAATAGAATTTTCTACTAATACAAGCCTTTCCTGGCATTATGTTCCAACAAAGATGGGGAAATCTATTTAGATATTAACATTATCATTAACTAGAAAACACAACAGGGATAAATATATGAACAAAAAAGTACAAGAAGAAATGCAGAGAAAATGACATGAATTAGCTAATACCTTTCTGGTTTAAGTATTTTTGCTTTGTTGAATTGCATATAGTAGTTCATGGAAAGTAATTTACACACACATACACTCATTCCCTCTTTTCTCTCCCTCTCCCCCCGCCCCTCGCCCCATCTAATGTAATCGTAGCTGCTGTGACTAACTAGTTTTGTTTTCCTGCAAACTGACAAACCCATTGATTTTTAATGTCAGTTTCTTACATTTTACACTTGAGGTGGAATTAAATACGATCGACCTAGTTGAGTATATGATCAGCATTCTCTGACTCAGACAACTGCCTTACAATCCAGTCCTTCCACGAGGGACAGCTATCTATGGACTGTGTGCTCTGCAGGTTTCTCTGCCAGACAGACAGCTCTTAACGTGGTGTTCACGTGTCAAGTTTGTTTTGGCAGCTGTTCAGTTGGAAAATCAGTGTTTATGTTTGAAGGAGAACAAAAAAAAGAAAGAAAGGAAGGAAGAGAATCTGGCCCTCCATGGAAAATTAACCAGAAGGAAAGCACTAATTGGTAACAGAATTATAGATACAGTTTTTAAGGGTTGCTTCCCACAAAGTAATACATCAAATATGCAACTCTTCCTTAAAGGCCTTATTAGTAGTCTTAGGTATACAGTAATAAATTTTATCATTGAATTAGTTTCAACTATGTGTGACTAATTTAAAATACTTAGGTAGAATTAGGACAAGTGAAGTAGAATAAACATTAAAAGTGAACAATCATTAGCAGGTTATCTAATATCTCAGGGCTTATGAAATATATTTCAATTTATTAAAATCAAAGATAAATATTAGGATACACAGCTGGCCACCAAATGCAAAATCAGTCTGCCATTTAACCTACAAAATGAAATCAATTTCTCCTATTGCCATTGTCACGCAGTCTGTGTGAACACTGGAATCACATGTCATTGAATTTTTAGGGTAAGGAAAAGTTTAGTATTAATGGCAACAACATTAAGACAGGATTCTTACATGAGGACTATGCATGTGGTTGACATTTTTCAGAATAACTGTAATGACAAGAATGCAAAGATAGGGTTTAATGAGGTGACCTGTAGCTTTGGCACATCTAGAGTTCTTTGTCATTACCTTTATGTTATTTTATGCTGCTGGCTCTTGTACCTCGGGAGATCGTAACAGTGACCAAATTATCTGTGCGGTTAAGGCTTATTCTTTGATTATTGTTGTTGAAGTCTCGTTTTAAAATTATCAAATCATACCTCGTGAGCTTGCTATCTGCTGTTCCTAGTTAAAAATATAATAAAGACTATCTTATTGTGCTGAACATCTGGCTCTGGTTGGTTACTCAGTGGTCAAGAAATCAGGATTCTGCTTACTTGAATACATTTTAAGCAGGATAAATGGAGGAGGAAAATAAATGTGGGACCACATAAATATATTACAGAAATTAATACATCAAGAGTGTGAGGTCAGACTCAGTTGCCCAATAAAACTGTGTCTCAAAAATATTGCTACCTAAATCTAGTCTTCACCATTACAGTATCATTAATAGCTTCTGTTTCATGTATTTTATTTATGATCTTTAGCGCAATGTTTTTCTTTAAAGCTAACTTAAAACATATTTTGTAACTACTTTTGAACTTGTGATAATTATTTTAGCACTTTGTCTTGTCAAATTGCAAATGACTTGTTGCCTCTTTCAAACAATTAGGGACTTCAAGTAAATAAGAGTATTCACATGTAAGCACTAACTGCGCTTTTTGTAAAGCTGTGATTTTGTGTTTATAAAGTCCTAATAGACTGCCTCGATAATGGCAACATTCTTCTTCCCAAGTTGGGTGTTACTTAATTACGAGCCACTGAATGCGTTTTCACTGTGTGCATTCATCATTGCAATTTATAGTGATCTAAGGATAATTTTAGGGTTGTGTCTTCAACATTAGAGTAAAAATAGTTACATGTTCTTGATAGCAGTTATTAAAACAGATGAGAAAATAGTCACCTATTTGGGGGAAACTAGTTAAGTCTCTTCTATGGCACATATCAAAGGAAAGTTAAAAGTGAATTGAAATTCTTTCCTCGCGTGCTACAATTTGTCCAAGGGGAATTTGTTTTATAATTCAAAAGGTGGAACTATCTTTGTGGCAAAATCATCTATGGCCAGTGTTAGCTAGTTCTGTAAAGTTCACTCTCTACCCTTTACAGTGAGTATTTTAAGCTAGCGTACAAAGTAATGGGTTTTTATTATGACATTGTCATACATATGTGTCATACTTTGTTCTTGTCTGATGTTCCCACTGCTCCCACATCCTTCTCCCCGTACCCACTTTCTGGTTCCCTTCCTCTTCTGATAGTCCTTCCTTTGTCTTTCATATTCCATGTATTCTATGCAATAATCTTAAACATCCATCCCTTATAAGATGTAGCATTTATGTTATGGAGGCCTGAGCCCGTGGCTTTATGCAGCTCAGTTGGCCAGCTTTCTACCACTGAGCTATATCCCTAGGGCTCTAGCAGGCTCAAGCATGACAAAAACAGGCCCCAGCATGGCAAACGTGGAGCTGGCAGCTTTTACCTCTCCTCCCTTCCCTCTCCCTTGCTCTATACCATTAGATGAAATTCCTAAAGCTAGCCACCAAGGCCTACTCCCTTATTTGGCTACTTTGTTATGCCTGACTCATTCCCAAGGCTGATCACTGAGGTCCAACTATCCAAACATCAGTGCCCAGCAATTAAAACACATCATTTTGTCTACCCTTATTAAAATACCCAATCAGAACTTACTGACACATCCTAGCTCATCCTAACACAGATTTCCCTCTTTCCCCTGTTAAACTTAACGCTTGCAAAGCTATTGTCTGCTGTTTCTGCCCAATTCAGATTCAACCACCTTGTCACTTGCTTTGCTTAATTAAAGGATCTTTTTGTGTTTGGTTTGTGCTTGGAAATTGGTATTTGGGTGTGGTCTATGCCTAATCTGGGGTCCAGATGGGGCACCCTGAAGTGGGTCCCTTCACCTATCCCTATTTGGGGGGCTTATTGTGTGTACAGATTATTTGCCTACAAGGATATCTGTGTACTACTCGCATGCCTGGTGGTGCGTGTGGAGACCCAGAAAGGGCATCAGATCCCTTGGAACTGGAGTTAGAGACAGTTGAGAGCTACCTCGTAAGTGCATGGAGTCAAACCTTGTTCCTCTACAAAAGCAGCCAGTGCTTTTAAAGGCTTTTAAAATCATCTCTCCAGTCCCAGACTTCACGGTTTATTTTGAGACAGGGTCTCCTTTTAGAGAATCTAGGGATCTTTCTTCTGACTTTTTTGTTTGTTTCTAGAGGCAAATTGAATTTGGGAGGGTGATTTCAATGATTCCAACCTGTATCTTCAAAGCCAGTGGAGCAGCATCTTCAGACCCCATCTCTGACCCCCAGGGTTTTTGACTTGGTTTTTTTTTTTTTTTTGTTGAGTTTTTTTCCTTTCTGCCTGATCCTTCTTCTTGCCTTATTATTTCCTCTTGAGAATACACTGACTCCACTCAGGATTATCTCCACAAGATCATTCATCACACCTGCTTAGTTCCTGTTAACCAAAACCAAACTCACAGGCTTCAAAGTGAAAGATGCCTGCGGGTATTCTGCTGCAACTCTTATCACCACATGATGCTGAGTATCAACGGACTCTCCAATGTAAGTATCAGAAAAGTAAAGAGCAGGTCAATAGTGAGTGATAGACTGGATTGAACATGCGCTATTCCAGGGAAAGTTATATTTCAACTCTGTTTGCTGTTTCTATTAAGGAATGGAGGCTCAGGTATGGCTGGCTAGTCTTTCAGCTTTACAAAGAGTCACAAGTATTGGTTATAATATGAAAAGACTCACAAAACTGAAATAGAAGCTTAAACACTGACTTTTGATTTAAGCAAACACAATAAATAGTGTTTTTATTCTGCAGTCCCTAACCCCCTTCCCCTCCCTGCCTTCCCTTCTTCCCTCTGCTATCCCTTCTTCCTTCCCTTCTCTACCCTCCCATTTTCCGTTTTGACAGACGGTCTTGTTAGGTATCCCAGGCTATCCAACTATCCTGCTTCAGTCCACCAGGTGTCTGGATTGCAGGTGTGCTCCGTCATCTCCAGACCCTCACCTTATGTGAGCCAGTTAGGAGATGAGAATGATAGAATCATAGGAAAATGATACATTCTATCCCAGATTAGGATTTTTTTTTTAGAGCAACTGGTCTTTCTCAGTAAATCCCAATATTAGAATCTCACTCCATGAATATAGGAACATGGCTGTTTCTGGGAAGCCAAATATAAAATCAAAGGAGACAGAGCATGCCAAGGATGGCAGAAATGAAGCAGTAAAGAAATATCAATATGTTATAGAAATGGATGATTCTGTTCATAGAAAACCATAGGGGAGAACCCTACCATAAGTGAGGATTAAGCTGATCCCTTAAGGTTTGGTGAGATTGGCTCAGTTTCATAGTTTTTAATAGTTCTAGGCTCCTACCAGCTCCTCAAGCCTCATCCCAGCAACCTCCATTGGCTGTATAAGCCGGTCACACATCAGATTTATTTGACCAATGAGCAAAGCACAGGAATGAAGTTAGCTACAGTGTGGGCTTAAGGCCAAGTCAGTACTGGGCACAGCTGCTGTAGTTGTCACCATTGATAATGGGGACCAGATATTTCAACAGAATTAATGTCCTGTGAATCATTAGTGGGTTTATAAATGGGGGTAATTTAGTGACATCTGTCAAATTTTTTTGTTGTTGTTCTTCTATCATGTGAATAGTTCTTTGGCCCACTGCTACAGAACTAACAGCATAGCTCATAAATGAAAAATGCAAATAAATAAGGCATTTCTCTTGACTAGTGTTTGGAAAGTAAATTTTAAAAATGAAACTCAGACCAGGGATGGTGTTAGCACAGAGGAAGCAAGCGGAAGCGTTAGGACTGCAAGGCTCAGCCCTTCCTACCTATGTAGTGTGCTGCGGCTCCATCTAAAGTCCATAACAAGACTCTCAAAAGCAAACAGAAAACGAAAACTAGAGTGTCTATCTACCAAGAGGACCAGGGATAAATAACACTGTCAGGAGCCATAAGAGGACAAGCTAACAATTAGCAGTTGATCATCCTGAAATGCTTCCCTCGGATTATTATCTGCGACAAGTGTGCCACATCAGCAAGGCTATGCTGGACATATTTTAGGAAAGATCCTGCTATTAATATGCTTTTCCTATTATTGTTATTAAACATATATAACAATCACTAAGCAATAGCACTCCCCTTTGGAGCAGATCTCTGCAGACCCACGAAGATGTACTGTCTTGTAATGTTGCTATATAGACAAATAGATGACTTCTTAAGTCTTAATGATGATCCTATAAGAATTCCTAAAATTATATCAATAATTATTAAGCTCTTTTATAGTGGGACTGCTATTAAAGTCCCTTTCTGATATTCAAAACTGCTATGAGAACTCTGCCAGTCTCCCAAGTGTCATCAGTTAACAGCCCTTAGATAGTAACCAGACTCTCTCCTGCTCAGAGCACATTCCAAGGTGGTTGTAAAACAATTAATCAAGGGTCACTAAAAGGGAACTCACGATTTATTATAGGTGCTAGGACAGAAGAGAAAATATTGCTTGGGTTTTTCTATGCAAAACTTCACTAATTTCTTAGTTATAGTTTTAAACCTTCAGTGAACCTGTGGAGCTAGACAGGTGATGGATGTTTAGTCAGATAATTAGTCCTAATGGATATGCATGTAAACATTCTCTGTTGTAAACTTCTATTTCAATTTATGATTTGAATTTTGGTGTGAACTTGTGATGAACTTTGCAACATGTGATAAGGTACTCTGAATGATGTGTAAGACAAAGGGACATCCGTTAGCGACTCACTTTCTCACTCACTTCTCTTCACACCTCTCTCTCTCTCTCTCTCTCTCTCTCTCTCTCTCTCTCTCTCTC
>NW_021604731.1:89245-109412 GCF_004785775.1 Grammomys surdaster
CTTTCTTCCCTGCTTAGATTCTCTCCACTCAGAATTTTTCCTTTGTTAGAATTTTTTACCTTTCCCTACTTTGTCTCTCAGCTAGCTTTCATAGGAAACTTGTTACACTTAGTAATAAACTACAATAACTTCTTTAAGTGTCTTTTCTTCCTGCGACCTCAAACCAACAGACCTAAGTTAGAGCCTGGCAGTGCCTGCAGAGAGAGTACTAAGGATATTTGCCTAATTCTCTGCTGTTCCTGGGCAGAAGTGCTAGTGCCAGAAACTGCAGTTTCTGGCCTCAGAGGATCAAACAGATAGCAGGTCAGCTACAGTAGACTAGTAAGTAAACTTTAGCAACAGTAACGTAGAGAAGTAAACCCTATTAGACAGCAACCTTAAATATCTCGTAAAGCCCAAGGCTTTACCCCAAATCTCGTAAGACCAAGTCTTACCCCCGCCAATTCCTATCCCCCTGGGCTGCCTCAGGAAGAACCGACCGACCGAAAGAGAAGAAAGAAGATCACCTTCTCCTCCCATCAAGCTGGGGCTAGCTCCCGGCATAACACCTTTGGCAAAAAGCAAATTACATCGGTTAAACGATGATTAACTTTTAAAAGAATTTAACTAGAATGCATGAATACATTTTTATGCAAAACAATGTAACATTGTTTAACAAATTATATGGCTTCCATCCTGTTCTTTCTTGGTCCTCCCAAAGGGTCAAAACTGGTATTTCATTGGACATGATTCAGGCATTGATATAAGTATATGAATATATTGTTTTTATAGCTGTATGTGCTATATAACTGCAGATTGAGCTTTACAAAAAACCTTTGAAATGTGGGGCTGGAGAGATGGCTCAGTGAGTAAGAACACTAGCTATTCTTCCAGAGCATCCTCCAGTCCAGGTATCCAGTGCTCTCTTCTGGTCTCCATGAATTCCAGGCTTGGGCATGGTGCACATACATACATGCATGCAGGCAAAATATCCACACACAGAAAAGAAAAACAAGTAAATCTTTCATAAAACAAGAAATTTAAATGTTACATTTTGGGGGCTCATGTGTGCCACAGCATGTGTTTGGAGGTCTGAGGACACCTTGTGGAAGTTGATTCTCTTTTTCTACCATGTGGGTCACGGATCAAACTCAGGTTATCAGGCTCAGCAGCAAGCACAGCCATCTCATTACCAAGGTCGTCCTTCTGATATTGTACTTTGCTTACAGATATTTTTCCTATCAGTGAGTAAAGTCTCAGTGTTGAGCTTAGGTAATAGTTTATTCACTTTGGATGTTTAGTTATTATCCCATGTTCCACTCTTACAAAAAGTTTGACTATGAAAATCTTTTCACAAATCTCCTGGTATGTGTGTTCCTCTTTAAAATAATTTAGAAGTATTGAATGGTCAGACCTTTTACACCTTAATTGTTTTCTTTTGTATTTTAAAAACAATAACTTGTCTTTATATAGTAACAAGTTGCCCTTGTGGTTTCTTTAAAGATTTATTTTTATTATTGTTTTAAAATTATGTGTGTAAGTTTCCCTGAAACAGTAGTTACAGGCAGTTGTGAGCTGCCCAGTGCTGGGAACTTGAGTCCTCTGCCAGAGCAGTGCATGCTGCTAACTGCTGAGCCATCTCTTCAGCCCTGTGTGATGGTTGGTTTCGTCAACTTGGTTGCATTAGAACGTGTACAAGATTCATGAGATACACTTGTGCATTTCCAGAGAGGATCGAATAAGGGCATGAAGAGATGCCCTGAATGTGGGCAATGGTGGTCCAGCTCTGAGGTCCCAGATAGGGAAACGGAGAATACTAGTCTAACTAGCACAAATATTTTCTAACTCTGCTCTCAGACCACTACAGTGTGAATTATTCTGCTCTGCCACACCCTCCTCACAAGGATGGGCTGAAACCTCTGGAACCATCAGCCAAAACCAAACGTTTTCTCCTTGTATCTCTTCCTGTCAGGTGATTTATCACAATAATAAGGAAACTCAGACACCTTCAAATTTATAGTACATGTATTTGACAGCTCTGAAAGTTATCAGTCTCAAATGAAATTCTTTGTTGTCATAGCGCGACTAACTCTCCCAAACGTACAAAAGTCATAGACAGTGGGCATGATTTGGGGGAGGCATGCTTAGGATATCATATCTGGACTTGGATAAGGAACATCATGAGAGCACAAGTCTGTGCACAGTAGAGCTATTCATTTGGCAACTAGGAGGCAGGCAACGCAATCTCATATCGTGATGTACAAGAAGCAGAGGACAGGCACCAGGACCAGATACACTCTTCCAAGTCGTGACTACTGTGAAGTAAGTTCTTTTAAACTTTTCACAACCTCCAAAACCAGCACCACCAGTAGGTTCACAGTGTTCAGCAAATGAGGGGCTGTAGAGGGCATGGCATTTCCCAGCCACAGCATAGCAACTTAAGTGGGAAGGCCTGAAGTGGCAGAGTGGCATCAATGTGAAAATAACCGGACTCCATCTTTGGCATACTTAACCACAACTGGACCTTCATCCTCCAGGGAACTCTGCAACAGAGGCTGTGTTTGCATTCTCACTGTTACACCTTAGTTTCTTTCCTTTTCTAATATCCTTTCACTTCCTTTGATGACTTGTGACTTTTCCCTTCTGCTTCTCTCTTGGGTACAGAATCTATTCTTTCTGTATTCTGATTTTGGCCTTTGCCAAGTTGTACAGAGTAGACTCTGGCCCTCCCTTGGGATCCCTCAGAATGGCTCAGCACATGTGACAGAATCCTAGAGTTGGAGAGCACTTTGAGGCTGCTTATGCCAGCACTCCAGCCACAGCCAAAATCCTTTCTACAAACACTTAGCAGAAGGCTGGGAGAGAAGGTTGTCCAGACTAAGAGCTGTACTGCATTCAAGCACACCTGTGAGGGAATGCCCTCTGTTTGACTCAAGACACAAAAGGAAAGATGATCAGGCTTCCTTTGGAGACCTTTATCCCAAGAATCCCAAGAAGAAACACACGTATGCGTGTGCACACACACACCACACATATCAACACACATATGCATCAATGCACGCTATGTATGCACATGTATGTGTGAAACTTGCTTTGAAATAAAACTTAGCTTACTCATTTTTAAGTTTGTCTCCTTGTGTAGTTTAGCACTGCTGCCACCAGGGGACAGAAGGGTGCTATTTGCCATTGATTGTGCACTGAAGTAAACTTAGAAGATTATTTTGTATGAGATTCAAAGTGATGGAGTTTTGTCCACTCTGTTCCCTTACCTGCAGTGGATGTTCATAGATTCCCCCGCTTTTGCTACAAAACAGCTTTCTGTGAAAGTAGTTAGACTATATTAAACTCTAAACACTGCAGCCACGCCTCATGGGCCTTACTCTATGTAGTAGGAACAGGAAGCGTTTTTGGGTTTGTCGCTGTTCCTTCAAAGAAATTACCAGAAGTGTGATGTCTTTTTTTTTTTCTTTGAAGCCTCTCACATGTAATCTTGTCTTGGTAGCTTTTTCCACAGACCTTTCCTGGTCTGTGGAACATGGGAATAGGTGCTTAATGTTTGCTGTATATTCCAAACTCCGGAAACCCAGTGTGAGCAAAACTACTTGTTGAGCTTAAGGTTTTGGTGGAGTGAACAATAAGTCGGTATGATCAGATGCTAACATGTGCTGTAGAGCACCAGCAGGGTGGAAGACGCAGTGTTGGAAGCAGTAGGTGGTGGCAGGGAGGACTATTATTATTTTAAATGAACTGGTCAAAGCAGACCTCTCTGTTGGTGGTGTATGTTTTTAGCTATTTTATTGGGTTCTTTCAACCCTTATTCTACCCTAATCTCTTCCAGTCCTCTCCCCCAACACTAGGTAGGAGAGAAAGAAGTTTAAAGGGAAAGGGGGGACTTAGACCTCTTTGAGCTATTTGTGGCTGATTAGGGGTGTTGGGTTCCCTGGGGGCAAGTCCAGTCTTTGTCATCAGAATATCCACAGTCCAGTAAACAAGCAGTAGCAAGCCAGCAAGCCAGAAATAGCAACAGCAGTATGGACCAAGAGCAGAACAGACCAGTGGCCGCCACCACAGCCCCTCTCGGGGATCTCTTGTTTATCTCCCCTCCAGAGTCCCTGGAATTAAACTATCTGCAGTTGGCAAAAATCATGTCCTTCCTACAGCATCAGACAATCATAGTTAGCGGCTGTGGACAAACTGAAGCAGCCCCATATCCCATAGCTGGGATTAAAACAAAGACATATTCATATAACACAACTGGGTTTTTTAAGAAACCAAGTTTCACTACACCTCTCTAATAAAAATTCTATTTCAGCTGAAACCTGAAGGAAATGAGAGGGAGTAAACAACACATATTTGAAAAAAAATGAGTTCAGGCAAAGGGGCCACAAATGTAAAGACCTAGGAGTGGAATCAACCAGTATGTTTGAGGGACAACAATGTAGCCATCATTGTAGGAGCTCAGAGAGCAAAGCAGAGAGATATTCACCATTCTGTGCTTCCTGAAATATGAACAGCTGAGTCCTGTCACCATCCTGCCACTGAACCTTTCCTGCCACAGTGAACTACAGTGTACCCCTTGGAACTGCCAAACTAGTGATCCTAAAAGGATATGAAGGAAAAAAAGATGTTCTTCTCTTAAGCGGAAAGCATGTTGTCTTACAAAGAAAATTGAAATTGCTGGTAGAATTGGAAGGTAAGGGACCTTTAAAAGATGGAAAAGGAAAATATGTAGACTTTCACACACACACCGTGCCCAGTTGAGAACTTTAGTTTACCCTAATGAGTCCCATGCTTGACCATCGTATCTCTAAAATTATGCTGGACAAGAAGACCTATCCATAAAAGTCAAGTGTACCAGTTAGTCCTGGGCTAGATCATGATGTGACAATAAACAGTCCTCAATTCTTAGCGGCTCAACAAGCAAAAGCTTTTCTCCCCGCTTGGCTTTCTTTGTTAGTTGTCAGGAGTCTGTGCTCTATCAATGACATGAATTGCTCAAGGCTCACCTCTACCCAACTTCAGAAGAGTTGGAGTGTTCCCATCTGCTCCCCTGCCAGGATCCCTGGTGGCCCTTGACTTGGAAGCCATACACACTGCACCATATTTAAAGATGATGCTTGAAGCATTTTGTCAAGTAAATTGATTTACAAAATTCAAGGTGTCTTATTCTCACTCAGCTTTTAACTATCTAACATCATGACATAATTTTGCTTTTATTTGCCAGTACTAAGAAAAATCCTAGCTTTAAATTAACAATATCTCCTAAGGTCAGTTTTTTAAATCAACTCCTAGCCACATTTCCCATGAATGCCAGCATTTAAATTCATTCATATTGGTCCTTCATCATTTTTCTATGAAGCCACAAGGTAAGCTTGTGGGGAAACACAGTTAGGATTCTGATCTTAACATGCCCCCAGGTGTGTCATAGCAGAGAAAGTATGTAATATCTCTATACTTCAGCATCCTGGTCTGTAAAGAAGAAATAATAGATGTCCTGAAAATTAAATTAGATGAAATATATAAAGTTCTTAGCTAATAATACTAGCAGGAAGACGGTAGCCTGGGTCAAACGGGGTTCAACAAGTCCCTTGTTCCCAGTCAATATGCAATGGTCATGTAATGTGACCATAAAATGACTTCTGTTGCTTCATGTCATTGAGAGTAAAAAAAAAAATCTTTGAGAATTTTATAGAATGTATTTGAATCATATTCAATCCTCTTTCCCTATTCCCCATAAATCCACCCCAGTTCCCTATCTACCCAACTTTTTACCTCTTTTTAAAAATCCATCAAGTCCTATTTTTCCTGCTCCTATACACTTCAATACACGGCCATCTGCCAGAGTGTGGTTAGTTAACTGCTGTGGCACAAACGGACCCTCACTAAAATTGAAAATGACAGGAAGGAAGGATTATTTTCCATGGTTATCTCTATATACCCAGGTAGATTAAATATTTATTTTATTATTTTATTTTAAATGTATGGATGTTTTGTCTGAATATATGTCTATGTACCACATGCATGTCTAGTACCCTCAAAGGCCAGAAGAGAATACTGGCTCTCCCTGAACTACAGTTGCAGACAGTTTCGAGCCACCATGTAGATGTTGGGAATCAAACCCAGATCCTATGGAAGAGCAGCCAGTGCTTTTAACCAGTGACCCACCTTTTCAACCCCACACCCATATCCTTTTGAGAGAAATGTTTAAGTGTATGTATGTGTCTGCATGAGTTTGTGTGCACCTCTGGCTTACCAGGTGCTCACAGAGGTCAGAGAGTGTCAGACTTCCTGGAACTGGAGTTATCGGTTGTTGTGAGCCGTCTGATACTGCACTGGGAACTGAAAGCAGGTTCTCTGCCAGGGCAATATGCACTCTTAACCACTGAACTATCTCTTCAGCTCCCACATCTGTCATTTTCTCCCTCAACTTTTGCCAATACTCTACGTCCTTTGTTATCCATTTAGTTGTATAATATCACAGTTAATAACTTTGTATTTCATTTTCTCCATAGTTAGGTCATCTGTGGTGTGCCTATAAATAGTAAAATTAGAAAATTAACATTTACATTATTATGGTTTTTTCATTTTAATCTGAATGGTTTATTGTGATCATTATAGATCTGCAGAACCAAGTACTAAATATACTACATAAAGGAATAGTTCTCTTATTAATGGAAAGGGATACAAAGTTACATTGAAGATCATGTGAATACACCTCTTTAAAAGCCGATAAAGCAATCTATTTATACTCTAGTTACTGATGATACCACCTATTTCTGTTCTACTTTTTCCTTCTACCCCCATCGTCTGGCCTTTGATATATAATACCCTTAAATAGAAAGCAGAGGATTTTTAAAAAGATGTATTTATTTTATGTATGAGTACACTGTTGCTGTCTTCAGACACACCAGAAGAGGGAGCCAGATCTCATCACATATGGCTGGAGCCACCATGTGGTTGCTGGGAATTGAACTCAGGACCTCTGGAAGAATGCTCAGTGCTCCTAACTGCTGAGCCATCTCTCCAGCTCCAGAGAGTTTGTTTGTTTGTTTGTTTGTTGTTCTTGCTTTGTTTTGTTTTGTTTTTAATGTATCTCATATGTACCAAATAGAAAGTAAATTTTGTTGATTATCTTTTACCAAGGAAAAAACACACTCATCTAAAAGATTTCAAAGCTCACTTCCTGTGTGATTTGCTCATGGTCAAGTTTCCTGTTGCCTTTGATCTCAGAAAAGTCAGAGGAACTCCAGCAGAATGGAGCGCTTTGTAATGAATGCAGCGGGTAGCTGACAACAGAGATGTCTGAGTGGGATGTCTTGACCATTTCAACACTGAAAAATAGGACGATCCTCTAGCTCTGCAGACCCTTACACACTAGGTATGAACTAACTTGCATGTGACTAGATTGCTGAAGTGGTTTTCAGGCAACTGAGACCCAATCCATACACCATGATAGATGGCTAAATAATATTGTTTCTTATCAACCAACACAAACATAGTTGAAATTTAGTCTATGATCTTTGGGGAAAGATAGGTGATTTATTCTTATACTTTGGCTCATCCCCATCTGACTCTGAAGAGTGATGGTTAGCTTTTTTGCTAGCAATCATATTTTTACTCAAGTGGGAATTTCATAACTAAAAAAGGAAGCGATGCTTATCAATGAAGTAATCTAACATAGTGGAAAAGACTGGTGATTATTTAATATTTGAATGCAATTGTAGGATTTATGAAGATGTTTCGAACTTGATGTTTTACTATAAATCAGATTTGCTGACTGTGTGATCTTCTCTAAAGAATCAAATTTCAGAATATAATGTTTGGAGTTTTTTCCAATAATTAGACAAGCACAATCCATTTGTTGTTAGTTCCCAGGGTAAAATCTCATAAATTAATTCACAGTGGCTTCTCATGTGTTGCTCTTCTTAGGACTGCCTTTTAGTCACAAAACAGTTATTTGGGGGTTGAGTGCTTTTTAGTACAATTTGAGATATTCTATTTTCCTGGTTGTTGATAATATACTGCCAGTAACTGTGTAGACTAAGTTCTCATGTGCCAACACAATATGTAAGACTGTAGCACTCAAACAATCTTCAGCCATGCTTAACTGGTTGCTCAGTTCCCACATTTTAGAAATTACCAGCCACTGTCAGCATATTTTGTTTGTTCTGCAGAACAGCACTTAATGTTGAGAAATTCTATCATTTTATAATTTCACTTCTTCCTCATGAAACATATATGCACATGCGCGCACACACACACATACTTCAAACAATGGCTGGTCATTCTCTGAAAGACATAAACGCTTTTAAATAAAAATAAAAATATACAAAAAGGACATTTATAATTGAGTCATTAGATTTTTTTTGTCAAGAAAAGTAACCTTTTCTTTGTTTGTGGGGGACGGGGTTAAAACAGAGTCTGGATATACAGAGCAACCTAGCCTTGAATTTATAATTTCAACTCAGCCTCTTGAGTGCTTTATTGCATGGATGCACCAGAACATCGGACTCCTCGCTTCTTTTTATAATCTATTTCTAAATATTTTAAATAAAATTCCATCACTCTGACTTTCCTTTTTCTCCCTCCAGCATCCTATTTTATTTGAATTTAAAAGTGACATACCAAGATAATACTTGATCTCTACTACCACCCTTACCCAACCATTCTCAATGCATATTTTGATTCCATGAACCTTATTTAATCTGCTAGTGGAAAGAACGTAGCAGAATATTTCCCCCCTGCTACATTTTACAATAAGCTTGGTAATTTGGGAGAGCTAAGGTGGGAGGAGTGAAGGAGAGGAAGGGGAGAAGGAAGAGGAGGAGCTAGGAGGGAAGGAGCGATGTAGGAGCCGTGGAGAACCACGCATGGGTCCAGGACAGTCCTGGGTAACGATGTATATCATAAGGTTAGATATTGGGAAACAACTCTGTGTAGGCAAATTGTTAATTGAGCATTACCAAATATATAAAGCCTTTGGATAATAATTAAGCTTTAGAGTTTCATTTCCATCAGGTACCACATGGATGGTGGGTATTGTCTGGGGCTCAGCCAAGCTTTGTGGAGACAGCATGGTAGATTGGCAGAGCCATCTCCTACATTCCATGCTGCTCGCTCGTGGCCTCAGGTCTTGCCTCGTCGGGAACATGGCGGCCCCATAACAACAAGCCAGATTGGGTGCCTCCGATTAAATATTACTGCAACAAAAGAACCTAGGCCCGATTGCTAGGAAATGGAGATTTAATGTCGACGAATCTATCCATTAACTGTGGGACCTTTGCTTATCAATCATCTTTCCTTGGATAGTTTTCTTATCAACAAGTTTAGGATTAAAATGGCATTGTGTTCTTGCTGAGGGAGTAGCTGAGATATATGTAAAATGTTTGGGATAGTAGTAGTTGCTCACTAAATAGTTGCTATTTCTGATATTACCATTTACCTATGGCAAAGTGCTTTGCATCCATCATAACAACAACTGACCAAGCCCAAAACATATGCTCATGGCTCCATGCAGGGATTCACCCTTTAATGACAAGTTCAATAACAAAGACACAGGGAAAGCTCACTGATTTCAGCATCAAAGCAAGCTTTAATAGTTATTTCTAAAAGTTATCTCCAGATTATCTTCTTGCCCGCCCCACCCCAGACATTCATATACAATGGCCGAAAGTACTCAAATTCCATAAAAATGATATTGCAAAAGCAGGAAAAACTAAGAAAATAATTTCTAGCCTTATTTTCTCATTTTAGATTTGTTACTAAAGACAGATCTCAGTATCTGTTACTAAATTCTAAGAACTAAATATGGAAAGAGCTATGCTGGCAGCTGGTGGCTGGGAGCTGGGGACTAGGAACTAGGGACTGGTGGCTGGGGACCGGGAACTGGGGTCTTGGGAGGGAAAAGAAGGAAGTTCTCAAACAAGAAGCACATGTGCACTCATTTTCCATCTCATAACCAGAATAACTCAGGATAGATCTCTATTTTGGGAACTATGTCGATATCAACTATTGCTTGCTTATGGGACCCTTTTCCTCCTACTGGGTTGCCTCATCCAACCTTGATATGAGGGTTTGTGCCTTGTCTTATTGCATCTTATTTTGCTGTGTTCAGTTGATATCCCTGGGAGGCCTGCTCTTTTTTTTTTTTTTTTTGGACAGGAAACAGGGGAGCAATGGATATGGGGGAAAGAAAGGAGGTGTGGGGCAGGGCTGGGAGAGGGGGAAAAGGGAAGCTGCAGTCTGGGTCTATTGAAGAATAAAGAAAAAGAGGGAAAAAACCAGCAAACTGGAGAAACATTTTTGGAGCAACAAACAGACTCATTACCACCTTTGTTAGAAAGGTATTTTCAGAGTCCTTGTAACTGAGATCTCTCTCTAGCTCAAACTTGGCCATAAATAATTAAAATGGACTCATATTAATTATACCAAACAAATGTATGTTGAATCAATGAACTAATGCCTAGGGTGAAACATGAAGGCTCTGGACCTTTCTCCAAGGGCAACAATTTTCGTGGTGCTATGTATGTGCACATTACATCTAGAAAGGCTTTATTTGCCAGAACTAGCCTTCAGTGCTCAAAGGACGTTAAGAGAACGGGGGGCGGGGGGGATAGCAGGAATCTAAGGAGAATCTGAGCCCTCACTTCGTCTGGTCTCTTCAAAATGTCCATACAATAGCAAAAGTTGTGACCGGAAGTGAAACTATGCAATACTATATGAAATCAAAAAAAGATGAGCACATGCATCCTTCAGTTACATGTGATACACGTCAGATAGAAATGGAGGTTGAATCCCAACCACCATGAGCCCCTTTCCCCCTCTCTTTTCCCTTTTGGGTGTTGTGCTTTCTTTTCTCTCCTGTTCTCTCCACGGTTTCTCTCCAACAAGGCCTCTG
The DNA here is from genome assembly GCF_004785775.1 of Grammomys surdaster. Taxonomy (NCBI): domain Eukaryota; kingdom Metazoa; phylum Chordata; class Mammalia; order Rodentia; family Muridae; genus Grammomys; species Grammomys surdaster. The sequence continues at coordinate 100,122 of NW_021604731.1, forward strand.
CCCTCTACTCTTCCTTCCTCATTACCAAAGCTGAAGTCATAAGTCTTTGTATTCCTGGTGGTGGGGCAATCAGAAATGCTTTTAGTTCCCAGAAACAGGAGGAGATTTTTTTTTCCACATGTGACTACTCTGGCAGTGATCTACACTCTGTCTTGCACTTCTGGATACTCACAAAATATTGGGTGTGATTTTACTATCAACCCAGTTATTTGGGGATTACGGTTTCTAGGATTTATATTTCAGGAAGATGCTGGTACTAGTGGTGATAAAACTTCTGTAATCAAAATACAAGTTATTGTAGTTTCGTGGCCTAGATCTGGTTTCAGCTTCTGAATCGGAAGGAAGGGGCTGAATTCATTTGAACTTCTATTGTTTATCCTAGAACAAGTCCCAGAAAATGCTTTTGTCTTACCCTCTCCTGGCATGGAAGAGGGAAATATGAAACGATGCAACATAACAATGGTTGTAAACAGTGCTCTGAAACCATGAAGCTTCATGTAGATATGCCCTATGACTAGCAAATAATCTTTGGAATTCTTTTTAGGGGGCCTGTGTCATTATGGTTTCCTTGCCTTCTCCTTTCCTACAATCAACTGGCAATATCAGGGCATTTGGCAGCAAACATTGGTTTCCTGGTGAAAGAGCTGAGTTAGAAGTTTTCCTTGTTGAAAATGAAGTGGACTCCACGCGGGCCGGACTCTGAGTTGGAGATGCTCTGTTTACTGAGAGTTTTAGCCAAGGCTTCGGGGCCACACAGGAAAACTCCTATTCTGGTGCTTTGGAGAAAGAAAAGAAAGTTTCAGGCTTTGGCATGAGTTGGGCAGCAAAGAGCGTGGGTAAATTTCCTATTAAATAGAGGCCACTCTATTCCTATTTTTTCCACAAGTGACAAAAATGTTCAATTTACTCACAAGGAGCAGGCCCAACTGAGTATTACAGACAGCTGGATGACAACTCAAATGGAGTTGACATCCCCAGAAAATGAAATCCAAGCAGGGGTTCTGGAAACTTCTACCACAAAGATATCATGGTGCACTGGCTGGTTTTGCATGTCAACTTGACACAAGCTGGAGTTATCACAGAGAAAGGAGCCTCGATTGAGGAAATGCCTCCATGAGATCCAGCTGTAAGGCATTTCCTCAGTTAGTGATCAAGGAGGAAAGGCCCATTGTGGGTGGTGCCATCCCTGGGCTGGTGGTCCTGGGTTCTATAAGAAAGCAGACTAAGCAAGACACAGGGAACAAGTCAGTAAGCAACACCCATCCATGGCCTCTGCATCAGCTCCTGTCTCCAGGTTCCTGCCCTGTTTGAGTTCCAGTCCTGACTTCCTTTGGTGATGAACAGCAGTGTGGAAGTGTAAGCTGAATAAACCCTTTCCTCCACAACTTGCTTCTTGGTCATGATGTTTTGTGCGGGAATAGAAACCCTGACTAAGACCCATGGCTAATAGGCAAAGCTTAGGTGTACTTTCCTGTTGGACTCCAGCCCCCCCCAAAAATCTTTCTAGCATTTTGAAATCAATAACAAATCCTCATTGGGTGCCCCAACTGTGACAGCAGCTTCATCCTCTGAAGTCTTACAGTTGAAATCCTTGTTTTTCAAAATGTGGTCCCATGCCATCTTAAAAAGCATCATGTTTTTAATAATGTAGGTTTCTGGCCCCCACTTCAGACCTAATAAATCAGAGTCTATATGTAATAACATAGCAAGGTAATTTATGTGCTCATTAATGCACATTAAAGCTCATTACAGCAATGGTTCAAGGAAACCAGGCATATCAAGCCTGAGGCCACTGGGCCACATACATATAAGAATAGCTCTGCGTGTAACCTGACACATTTGTAGATCACATCATGTTGCAATGGCAAGTCAATGTGTTTGCCACATCTATTTGAAAAGATATATTTAGAGTAAGATACGGAGCTTCTCATGTATTCTATGTGACAGGGAGATTTCCTCAGGGTATCAGGATGGCTAAAACTGTAGTGACAACAGAAAGACACCATGTCATCTGTCATCCTATGATTTTAGACTCAGACACTTGATCTGTGCTCACCATTTAAAATCAATATATGCAATAGTGACATTTGGGCAACTAAAGAAGAGAAATGCTATGAATCATTGGTTGAGAACTATTCTCCATGTGATTTTTCTATGATTTAAAGATTATTTCTAAAAGTCAGATATCTGTTGGATAAGAATTCACCCTGTCACAGCATTATGAAAATGTTTATGATAACTTTTAGATGATAACATACAATCAGTGCTTGGGAATTGCTGCTTTAGGCAGACCACAAGCTTCAAGAACACTTAAATGGAGGACTCCTTACTTAGGGTGTTCACTTGCAATGGTCTTGAACTCGTTATCCCAGTTGGGCCGTCCATACAGTGTCTTCTGTTTTAGGCCTGTGATCACGTCTTTCTCCTCATCGTGGTGCACAGCAAAGTGATTGGCCTGTAGCAAAGGATAGACATTCAGCAAAAAAGAGACATGGCATAACACATTTCCCAAATCAAGGTCTTGCTACTTAATACCCACACAGAGAGACATATACAGGTTGTGATGGTAGAGGGTGATATTCTTCAGGAAGAAAGGGGATGAAAGGGTCCTCTGTACCCATCTGCTATCAAGATATTATACTAGACATGTGGGTATCAATAAGTCAGTTCCTTATGAGACATATAGCATAGTCAATAGTCAGTAACTCCTTTTACAGAATGTGCCTTTGTAAAAAGCTTTGTAAAAGTTCAGGTGCTGAGTACGAGACCATTTGAAGCAAGAATGCATTAAAGAGAAAATCCCTCTTTTACAATACAAATAAGGCCAGCCAAAGTGAAAAGGTAATGGAAATATAACACAAAGATGAGATGACAAAATGAGAAGAATAACTGTCCCCAGAATGAGATATGTCCTTTGTATACACCAAAAGCTCAGCCCCTAGAGGCAGGTGCCTACAAGGCCTTCACTGTTTGGCCAGTTAGTGTAGGCAGTGGATTAGAAGAACATTTAGGAGGAGATGGATTTCAAGGCGATGATGGGAAATCTGCCAACTGCTGGTAACTCATTTTCAAGAGCTGGATCAAAAGGAAATCAGCTCCAGCCTCTCAGTAAATGATCTAGACATGTGGCTGCTTGTGACTCCTGGCAGGGTTCAAGATGAACCAATGGGAGGGGCTTCGAACACTGACAGAGCCAAAGGGAAACTGAGGGCAATCACTTGAACTCTTCTTTCCTGATCCTATGCTCACAAAGCTAAGCAGTAAACCAATGACTGTAAATACAGTCAGTCAGTATTCTCCCCTGTCTTAGACATAGCCTGAAGTCAAGGCATAGAGCAAGTGTTGACAGACTACTAGGCTAAACCAAATAATAGGAAAGTTAACCATTTCCTCCCTGGTTGATGCAAAAGTGTGAAGTTCTGCTTTTTCCCTCAAGGGCCATATCATCCTCTAAGAAAGGCAAACTCATAATTCAGGGAACCTGCGCTAGTTTCCTTTCTTGTCTCTTTCATGAAGTATTATGATAAAATCTACTTAAGAGAGAAAGGGTTTATTTGGCTTACAATTGCAGGTTATAGACCATCATTGTGGAGAAGTCAAGGCAGCAGGAACTTGAAACAGCTAGTCATATCCACAGTCAAGAGGAGGAAGAAAGAAATGCACCCAGGCAGTTTGCTTTCTGCTTCTATCTAAGCTTTCTTCTGTCCTATATAGGAGTGTCACTCCCAGGGACTGGGATCACCTACAATGGGCTGCATCTCCAGACATGAGTTAGCAACTAAGACAATCCCGGACAGATATGCCTACAAGCCAGTTCAATATAAATATTTAATCAATTGAGACTCTCTTACAGACTGACATTAATAACTAACCATATAGGCCCTAATGAGGCTTCATACTGCATTTGTAAATTATAAGATGCTTTTATTACTAAATGATCCTGGTGGGAGAATATATTGCATTCAGTTGAATACAAGTGACTTATTTTAGTAGTCTCCAGATATTTTGCATGACACATATTCATATACATATCTTCATATATACTATATATCCAACTTTCGTCATCATATATATGTCAATGTATTTGTTATTAATAGCTATAAACTGCTGGGAATTGCTGAGTGCATTTGGACACTGCTGTTTACTTGTTGGATGCCTTTATGCAACTAAGCTAATCAGTTTTAGGCTTTTGATTCTTCGTCAATAAAATTTAGAGAATAATAGCCATTACTTCATCATAAGGTTGCTGAGAACATAAAATTAGACAATCTCTATAAACAGTAAAAACAATACCTGGAACAGGACTCAGTCTACAAAGGACTGTAGGATCCCAATCCTTTGATACCCAAAATCTATAAGTGCTGAAGTCTCTTACATACTTTGAATCATATCTAGATTAGTTATGACACCTCAGGCAATGGAAGCCCTAGGTAGCTAGTTGTTACACTGTATTGTTTGGGGAGCAATTGTTTCCCCAAATATTTTGATTAGGCTGATGGAACATATAGATGCAGAACCTCAAGTATATGGAGAGCTGACTGAATATAAATTTATTGATTATATCATACAATATAGATAACATATAAATTAAGGACTATATACAAAAGAGGGGGATAGATTTTCCTTCCCATTACCATTTGATGAATCTTATCCACCTGCCTTGAGATTCCAGTTCTTTGGTGGGAACAATGTTCTAATATCAACATAGGCCCCTTAGTTTGGAATCTAGTCACAATGGTTTGAATATCTTAGGATGATGCTGAGTGACTGTGAGCAGGCTGGGTCACTTGAGTCCATTAGCTGTCCTTGGTGGGGGGGAGCAATGTATGGAAGTTTCTTAAAAAATAAAAGGAAGCCAGCATGCTCTGGACATACTACAAAAGACCTGAGAACTGGAGTCTTGTCCTCACCTGAGATTCATCCCAGCCAGTAAGGTAGATGTTGTAGCTGAGAAAGTCGGCATTGTTCCTTTCCTGCATCTGGGTCTCCAGCAGCTGCAGCAAGTCTGCAAACCACTCAAAGGCATGCGTGTCCCTGCACAGCCAGTAGAAGTAGATCTGAAGAAGGACAGGCCACAAATCAGATTACATCAACTTCAACGAATGGGTTTCTAATGTTCTAAACGTTTTCATGGTGCCCAGAATGCCCAGAAACAGGTTTGCAGAAATCTGGAGATGTTTGTCATTGTTTCAAGATGGGATCTTTCATATAGCCTAGACTGACCCTAGTTTAAACTTGGGATCCTCCAATTTCTGCCTCTCAAGTGCTGACATTGTGGGTGTGTATTACCAAACTATATATCCTCCATAGGCTAATTCACACAAATCTCTGACCTTCAAGCAGGCAGATCAGGAAATCATTTTCAGGAGTTGCTAGAGACATGGGTCATTGGGTAAGATTGCTTTTTGCTCTTCCATGGTATCAAAGTTCTGTTGCCAGCATCTGTGTCAGAAGGCTCACAACTGCCTGTTACTCTTGCTCAAGGGCATCCAATGCACTCTTTTAGCCTCTCGCTGCACCCCTACATATGTGATGTGTGCGTGTGCATACACACACACATACACACACACACATGCACACATGTGCACAAACAAGCAGATGGACATAGATAAAAATAAATATTTTAAAGCAAATCTATAAATTGATGATTTAGGCTTACAAATAAGTAGCTGACCTCCACCTTCTGTCTTACTAGTTTCCCTCTGCTGGTGTGCTGTTCCTCTCCCAGAATCCCTAACTTCTTTATATCTGCTCTGAGAAAGGCCAAAGGAATCAACACAGTGGCTGCCATGAGATGTCTTCCCTGCCTGGGACTTCCAGACTTTCCCAAGTAGTCTTACTAATACCTCCTTCACTAGAAAAGAACGAAATGCAAAGCTGGGGTGGATGACCCTATCAGAATCAATCTTATTTAACAGTTACTTGAATAACTTGAGGTTTACAAGGTGTCTTTCCTCAAGTAACATGTAACAGTTCCCTGGAAATTCATCCCCAGGAGACATCCATAAGCAAGTACAAAGTTTCATGTCTCCTGCCCTATTCTGCCAAAAAGCAGTATATTGAAGAACTGACAGTAGAGTCAGTATCATTGTATAACGCAGGATGACAGGGAAAAAAATGTTTTCAGTTTGGCCTGCTGCCACTGTCCTATAATCTCAACAGTTCAGGTATGTAATCACAACTGTTTTGGAGACTGAGGAGGGAGGAACATAAATCAAAGGCCTGCCTGGGCTGCAGAGTAAACATAAGGCTAGGCCAGGCAGCCTAGTGAGTCCCTGCCCCAATATAAAAAGGGAAATGAATGTCAACTTGTATCTTAGTGGTTCAGCATTTGGCTAGGAGCTGTAAGGCCCTGGGCTCCATCTCCATCATACACTCCTTTCTACTTAAAAATTATGGAAAATGGGGTATTGAAATATATATATTTAATATTTATAGATTTCTAAAAGTATGTAAATTTGCAGCGGGAAAACTAGAAAAGAATATCCCAAGAGAAGGAGGTGGAATTCGGGGTAGAACATTTGAGGAACACACTTGAAGCTTTGGCTGCCACCCTCAGCACTGCTTGGTGTGTGTGTGTGTGTGTGTGTGTACATGTGTTCACATGTATATGTGCTCATGCATGTGCATACTCAAAGTGTAACTATTAGGCTTGGGTTATAACTACTTCCTCTTTTTCTCAAATTTTATGAATTTATAATACTGCTAGAAAAATACGGCATATTACTTTTACTAACAGGTCTGTTTATATACACACACACTAATGTGCCTTCTACTCCCTCGAGGCAAGCCTGCCACTCTGGAATCACTTAAACCTTTTCTTCATTTCTCCTATTCCTGAAAGTGATGGTTAATCCAGGCCCTCCAGCAAGTAAGAAGAACTTACCTTTTTGAGTCTCAGATTAGTGGCATTATCACAATATTTGTACCAGACGGACTTGAGAATGGAGGCAAAGGGTGTGACTCCAATCCCGGCTCCCACCAACATCACCACCTCATAGCTGAACACATCTTCACTGGCTGTACCAAAGGGCCCATCAACTGCTATCCTGAATGGAAAGGGAAGGGGATGGTTGTGGATATATTGACCTGCACAGTAGAATACCCGCTGTTGGAGATGTCCACTATGCTGACTCTAACTGAGGTAGTATATGTATGGGAAACCTCTATAAAATGGCTTTCATGGAAGCCATTTAATGCCACCACTGGAGTTGAAAGTAAGAATATTAATGATTAGCTAACTGAAAATCTTTGCTATATTGCCATGGATTTTTTTCATTTCTTCCTTTTCTTTCCCTCTACACACAACACATATGCCTCTTTAGGTTTAATTTGCGTGTGGGTGTTTTGTCTGCATGTATATCTGTGTACTCATGGAGGCTATAAAAGGACGATGGATCCCCTGGAATGGGAGTTACAGATAGTTGTGAGTGCTCAGACTTGAACTCAGGTCTTCTGGAAAGAACAGTTAGTGCTCTGAGCCATCTCTCCAGCTCACATCTTTCTCTTGTTATGAAAAACTATACTTGTATTTTTGTTTTGTATTGTTGTTTTGTTGTATTTGTTTTGTTGCTGTTGTTGTTGTTGTATACATCCATATCCCAAAGAGTACATGAGATCAGAGGACAACTTTCAGGACTTTCTCTCCTTCAACCATGGGATCTGGGGGACAGGGGCTAGACTCAGGACATCTGGACTGCACACTAAGCTCTTACTCATTGAGGCACAGCCTGTGCTTGCCTGCCTGCCTGCCTGCCTGCCTGCCGGCTTGCTTGCTTGCTTGCTTGCTTGCTTGCTTGTTGGAACCAAGATCTCTTGTATGCCAGACTAGCCTCAATGTTTCTATCTAGTTAGTGAGAACTTTGAACTCCTGATTCTCCTGCTTCTGCTTCCCAACTCTTGGGATTATAGACCTGGGCTCCACACCTGACAGGACAATCTACATTTGAAATTCCTAATTGCATTACACACATAGTTTCTACTGAGTCCCTGACATGATTTTTAAAATGGCATCATTTGTTTGTATTAGGCAACTGGAAAGAAGGCTGCAAAGCAAATAGTATGTTCAAACAAATGATATCATTTAAAATTTAAGAATATCCCTGACATGATTTTTGTTTCTCTGTAAAAGTTAATATAACTTGGCCTTGACCTTTATGTGTTTAAAGAAAGTTGAGGATATTACTAATATTTGATCTCAATACTTTATAGTTCACCCAAGATCTCTACACATATGTATAAGCGTACCACATGCAACTGTGAACACAGAGAAACACCCATACATTTTGTGAACCACTGTACTTTGTCACTCAGAAGATCACGTGGTAAGATATGGGGCAATCACAACTATGTAGCTATTTCTCCTAAACACATACACATTTGCAATATGTGTCCCATACTCACTTAGGTAGTTTCCAGGCATCTTGGAACTCTTGCTTATCACAGCCACAAGCATTGAATAGCCCCTCGGTCCAGTCTCCCACAATACGGATATGGATGCTAAAAAAGTCTTCCTCAGGAGCAGAGGTCAGTGTGAATGGGTGCCACTCTAGCTTGGATACTGTGGGGCACTTGACAAAAATGTACTGTCCCACCTCCATCTTGAAGCCCTTCTTCTTCATCTGAAGCTCAATCGTTTTGAAAGGGTGAGTGACCACCTGTAGAATAAAACATGACTCTGGAAACCGCATGTCCACAAAACATTTGCACTTTCAAGATTCATATGGATAAAACACTTAAGATGTTCTACCTGTGGTTTTTTTTCTTATTTTGGGATCAACACAGAAGGTCCATCAGCAGATGTATCTGTCATTTGGGATTTGTCCCCAATTGTAGCTGATGGCTTATGATGGACTGAGGAATGGACACCAAGTCCTAGTCTTCTCCCTTCAACCTGAGATAACTCCAACACTGCCTTTTACAATCAGCTGACATTACAGCTGCAACCACACTGTGGGCCAGGCCAGCCCTTCTCTCTTCCTCATTCTGTCTTTCTTAATATTTTTAATGTTTTTTTTCTTGTTTGTTTTGGGACATGGCTTCTGTATGTAGCCTAGGATAGCCAGGAGCATAAGCTGGTCTTAAAGTCTTGCTCTCCTACCTCAACTTCCTGATTACTGAGATCGTGGGAATGTGCTTGCCACCACATCTGGTTTTCTTTTCTTATAAGTACAGCCCCTGAGAATGTGCTCCTAAGAAGCATTTTGCATACAGTTCTCTGTTTCAGTCTTTGGCAGGAAATTGAAACTATCAGTCTGTTGTGATTTTTCTCTCTCTCTCTCTCTCTCTCTC
>NW_021604731.1:109512-141845 GCF_004785775.1 Grammomys surdaster
CTCTCTCTCTCTCTCTCTCTCTCTCTCTCTCATTAAAGAAGGTACAAAAAATAGAAAAAAGAGGTCTCCTGTTCACTCTGTCTCCCCAGGTCATGACAGAGGACACTGGCAGCTAGACAGAAATATGGAGTATTCACTGACCATTTGCAACAGCCCCCAAATGAAGCTAACCATGCTGTTTATTATTGTCCTGAATCACACTTAAATATGCCCAATTCCCTGCATTGTTCCTACATTTCTCCTCACTTAGGGAGAGCATCATCCATCTTTCCCCAAGCCAGTTACTACATTTATCCTACATATATGCAAATGACTACAGAAAATCTATTCAAATTATGTAGACCAAGTAAATGGATGAATTTAAAAGAGAACGGAATAAAGGAAACAGAAAGCAAGACAAACTCCCAAGTTTATTTCAGCACCACAGCTAGGATCTAGGATCAACCTCACTGTACAGAAACAATGGATGGATAGACAATGTGGTGCACCTACACAGTAGAATGATAGACAGCGTAAAAAGGTGAACTCTTGCAATGGGTCAGATTGTATGATTGTATATGATCCTGAATGATACTAGTGAAATAAGCCAGACACAGACTCGGCGGAATCTCCCTCATACGATGAACCTGCAAGAGTCCAGCTCATAGGAATTGAGTATAAAATAATGGTCACAAGAGGAGGAGGAGACTGGGGTAGAAGGAAACATGGGTGTTCTCAGGCACTGAGTGACAGTCAAGTAGGATAACTAGGTTCTGGTATTCTGGTGAACAGTAGATATGGTAAATATGGTGAATAATATGCTTTCTATTTTCAAGCTCTTGGGAAGACTTTGGATATTTTTGTAACAGTGAACTCATACACGTTTGAGTTGAAAGTTGTTATACTTGATCACACAAGTATAACATAGGAGAACACTATACTGTAGCCTATAAACACATACAATACTGAGCTAATGGAAAATGAAATCAAGCTTAAAACTAACTAAAAAGGCCAGATACTGTCCCTGTGAAGATGTCTACAATAGCTAGAAGAATTACAGAGGTCTGGGTTCAGACAAACCAAAGGTCATCAAAGGATGGAATGTTACGGAGAACTGAAACAATGCTCACTGATATTGCTGGGGTTTTCTTTCCAAGAGTGGACTGAAGAAGTGTGTCATTCCTATTAATAAACGTTAGCACTAAGGCTGTAGCTAATTGGAAAAGCAGACATTTAGCATGTGTGATGCCTGAGTTTGACCCCCAGCACCACCAAAAGAAATGGAAAACCATTTTCAAAACATGGAATGTAAATGTGTCTCATAGGACAAGGATGGAAACACGTTCTTCTTCTCCGAAACAAGGAATTGAAAAGCATCATTTTGAATAGAGAAAATTTTGTTGAAATTTGTTTATCATGTTGTAATTTTGTGTGGTAAAACAGTTTTTCTCATGTTGCAATTTCTTATGATAAGCACAAAGAAGATTTACTCAATAAGGTACACCAGTAGACTCACTGGCATGTTGTTGGATAACCCCTTTTTCTTATATTTGCATGAGAAGAAACTGAACATTTATTTTCTTCACAAGATAACAAATTTGCCCTAGAAATAAATATTTGTCTGATTCTGTCATTTCTTATTTATGAAAAGAAAAATCATGGCTAGGCTTAAAAAAACTAAAACAATAGAAATAGCATAAAAGAAAAAGGGCTGCCCATTCCTGCATCACAAGCCTCGCAGTGGCAGCATGACTAGATCTACTGTGATGCTCTGTAGGTACCAACCGAAAAACTTCTAGTGAGGGAGACAGAAGGAAGTTTGGTGCCTTGCAAAAAATGAACTATAATACTTTTTGTAAATACTTTCGGAAGTGAATGTAATTAAATTTTATTTAACAAAAGAATCTTGTTGTGTGTTTACTGAAACTATAACAAGGGACTTTTCCATCTATCAATCACTTATCTATCTTCCTATGCACCTATCTATCAGAAGAGCCTGTCTAATTGCATATGTCTCTTTGGTTTGTAATGATAAACAAAACATGGGAGAATGGAGAAAAACCACTCCAGACTTGGAGTTGGGAGAGCAAATGCATGGTGTAGCTTATATATTAATCTGCTTGATACATCAGACACTGAAGCTCTAATTAATATACAGTGATCACATATAAAGAAGAAGGAACTAAGGAACTAGAAAGTTTCAACCTTCTATGGGTTTTGGGGGGTTTTTTTGGACATAAAATTTTTTGTCTCACTAATACATAGTGTGTGTGTGTGTGTGTGTGTGTGTGTGTGTGTGTGTGTGAGAGAGAGAGAGAGAGAGAGAGAGAGAGAGAGAGAGAGAGAATCCTAGAAAATGATACCTTTAGTGTCTCTCTTAAAGAGCAATCCATTTCATCATTAAGTTAAATGCATTAAACCCAACTGATCAACTGTAGGACTTCTGTTTTCAGTTTAATAAAAAGAATGTGGTTAAGTGACCCTTTAGACCAACAGTATAGAGAAATCTGGGAGAGTTGTTCATATGGTAAGTAGCTACTACCAATAATGCCACATCAGTGAATACCTTAGTGATGACCACCTTCTGTTGAGATCGCCAGAACCGGACCAACCTCTCACAGAGGTACAGGAACATGGGAGCCACTATCCATTTCCAAGTCTGTAATCACATCAAATACAAAAAGGACAAGTGTTAAGGGGGTGGTGACAGCTCGTGAGAGACTCAGAAGGAGCGAACGTTTTACAAGCCAGGTTAACCTTTGTAAGCTTGCTGAAACGTTTACTACTGATAAGAACTTTTTATAGGAGAGTCTATATGAAAATATCAAAAGTTAAGATGAACTGTTAAGCCAGTAAACAGCCACATTGGGGTTATATATTATATATTATATAATCTGCATCTGTAGTGTAAAACTTTCCAAAGAGAAACTTCCTGCAAGAATGAGATTTCCTCTCAATGTCAATACATGAACTTGGACTAAGCCTACAACAGAGCAAGGAAGGCTTCAGAACGTCTCATTTCAGCAATATGATATCTCTAATGAAACATTGCAATTTTTTCTATCAATTAGTCTGAGATTAATCTTTTTCAAGATGACAAATATTGTGCAAGATCTCAATATGTCTTCAATATGCAGGTAAATTCTAGGAGCTAGGCAATGCTTTTGCTACAGGGACACATATGAAAACTCTAAGACTTCTCTCTGAGTCTCTGGGCAGAATATGGAAATTGCTTCATAAAGTTGTAGGCTCTCTATAAACATTTAGGCCCAAATTAGAGCTATCCAATTTGACCAGTTGGATTCCTAACCTAATATCTGAAGTACCAAAAATGTAAAAGAAAACATCATGTAAATGGACTCTGAGGTAGAAATTAAGAGCATGTTTCCCATATGTCCTGGTTCATTTTGGTGGTGGTTGGTTGTTTCTTGTCAACTTGACACATGCTAAAGTTATTTTGGAAGAACTTCAATTGAGAAAATGCTTCTAGCCAACTCACACAGTAGACAAAAGTCGCTAGAACATCCTAATGGACATTTGTACCTGTTTCCTGAGACTGACAGTTACAACACTATAGCAGAAGCAATACAAGTACATACCATGGGAGGGTTTCCAGCGAACTTGGGTACTGGACACTCCTTGATTTTCCCCCATTCTTCGATTTTGTCTGCACAGAAATCTAAATTATGCTCTTTCAAACTTTCTGAAGTCTGTCCACGTACGATTCGTCTGGTAAATTTAAAAACAAAATAATTCCACATCACTTAATCACAAAACAATAAGCTGCTTGAGTATTGTAGGCTTTTGGGATCCAGGGTCTCACATATGCTAGGCAAGCACTGCAACAAGGACCTATATCCTCAACGCTGATCATGCACATATTGCAAATATCTTCATGGGAGCCCTGTGCTTTTTAACCAGCAACACCCCTTTTAAGTAGGTCAGGGAAGGAAATGAAAACGTGCGATCTTGAACAATAGAAAACTGTGCAGATGGTACAAAGACCATTGGCATCTAACATTATAGAGTGTGTCTTGGGTTACCAACATGTGCCTTGTTAAAGAGAGAATGTGCTTCTTTTCAATTGCCAATTTTGTGTATAAACACACAGAACCTAGAAAAATGGTAACTCTTAACAGTCTGGTTGTTAACCCAGGGGGTGCCTTTGTGCAAATTTGAAAAGGTTTCTCTATCTGTGAAGATACTTCTACAAGCCAATCATGTATCCAGCAGAAAGTAGACTCCCTTTCGTCTTTTATACAGGCATTGGTACATACTGGACAATACATATACAACCATGCAGAGTGGGTTTGAGGTAGCAGAGTGCTTTATTTGTAGATCCCTGACTTTTGTAGGCCAGGCATGCTGCATACCTGGAATCCCCACATGCTAAGGCAGAATGTGACTCTGACGATTCCAAGGATGCCTCATCTACATAATGAGAATATATCTGGAAAACATCTTCAAAATGGTATCTTTCTGGGAAAATTTGACCATCCTCACAGATATGAGTGCCAATACTGTATTCCTTAAAGTGCACAGAGCCTATTTAGTTCAGCTCAATAATTGTTAAGTAAACAGATGTTAGAATATTAGGCAATTCTGGGTTAGCACAAAATGGATTAAGTTATTTTACAGAATGCAAATGACATGGTCCTCAGAATATATTGATAGAAGAAACACGGATATCCATTTATAAACTTCAATTGCAATATCTATAATTTAACATATCATTTAGTATGTTCTGAAAATGGTTTAATTCAAGGCTATGACCCGTTTGTAAAACAGGGTCTCATTAAGTAGCCCTAGGTGGCCAGGAATCCACTGTTTAGACTAATCCCTTCCCATTCCTAGGTCTCCATGAAGAGACTGTCCTTGCTTTGGGTTGGCATGAGGAAAAATATTATCCACCAATTATCTCAGTTAACCTATGGAATAAGCTTGAAAAGCAAGTATTCTTTTGCAATTTTACATCAGGGTACTAAAACAGCATGATTTGTTGAAAATAATTCTGGTTTTGACCCAGATAGCCTTGACCTCAAATCTCAATCCTACGCTATCATACTTTGGTAGTCTTGGTAAAATTAACTTCTTTTGAAGTTCCTCCACCTGCAAACCAGGTATATTTCTTCACTAAAGGCTGAATTTAGTGCTCAATGGACGTGGCTTGTGGAAAAACGTCAAGTACAAAGCAGGAGTCTGAAAAATAGTAACTACGAAGTGTCTTGATTTCCTAGTTCATGTGGGGAATAAACTGGAAGCAGAGGGATTAGTGAAGGGGGGAGGGGAAGACATGTTTTCTCCTTTGAAGGATTCTCTGAGAGAGCTGGATTATGAGCAAGTTAATTGAAAGGCACTCTGCTGCTTTAGGAGACTCAGGAGATTCTCCATTCCTACAGACTTCTCAGTGCTTAGAAAGAGTTTCACAGCAGTGCAAATCAGGAAGTAGGTGAAGAACACACACAGAAGTTGGCCACAGTTGCTTTTTCCTCATCCTTCCTCTTTTCACTCTCAAGACTTGGTTACCCCTAGGTTACTTGGCTTGAGCTTTGCATATTCTCTTTCCCCTCCCCAGCGTTCCTGGAACTCAATACCCATCATGGAATGTTCCTGGGCTTGGCTTTTATGTGCAGGTTGTGTGAAAGAGTAGAAAACTGAAACTTGATCTTAAAGCAGACTTTTCCGAGCATAAAGTCAAGCACTGTGTGTCCTTATGAGAGTTTTCACCACAGCCCACTCAAAACTACCTGTTCTCTCGGCTACTCACCAGCATGGCGTGGCTTGGCCTGGCCCACATTTTACCATTTTAATCTTTGGGTTACACATCTACACATGAGATGGTTAAAAAAAAACAACAACAACATTGAATGTCAAGTTCTTAGAGCCAAACATAGAGCTTGGTAGAAGTCAATTACTTGTTATCATATTTGAAAATCTGAAAGCAATGCCTAGCTAGCATTCCTCCCCAGTTCCTGAGGTAGATAAGCAATGTGGTGGGCATCCAAGACAAAACCAATGCTTTCAATAAGGTATGGCCACGCAGAGTAGACCATCTTTCTTCTCTTTAGGCAGGAATATAGTGAGCAATCTACACAAATAGTGGCTTTGAGACGAACCATAGTCAGTGTGTTTTATATAAGAGGCATATATTTCAAGCTTATTTTAAATCACCCATTATGAATTGGATGGGAACAACAAGAAAGCAAAAACCATTGATGGTTTCTATTTTGACTGACCTCAGCTGTTCCCTACTGTGCCACTCCTTAGTCAATACATCTAGAAGGTGAACTCAAAAGTATTTGGCAATAAAGTTAGAAAACTCACTCTGCTCCATGGATGGCAAGACCGATGAAGAAGATCACAAAGAGATGGTGTGTATACCAGAACACTTCAAAGTAAGACCTCCGGATAGTTTTGGTAGAGGATGTGATGATCAGTATGAGACACAGTGTGATGACAATTCCTGTGATGCCAGCCAACCGAGTCACGGCCACATACAGGCCCCCTTCAGGGTTCTGGAAAATAGAAACACACGGGCTCAGAACTTCGGGAGTATCCATTTTAAAGCTGTTTTTATAAGGCATTTCCTGTCCCTTTGGCTATTGTAAACATATCTCTCAGAGAGATCTGGTGTTGGAATTTCCAAATTTAAACTATCTCACATTATTGGGAAGTTACAGATAAAGAAGAACATTCAGATGATTCTAGTGGAGTTCAACTATAAGGAACTTACCTAGTAAGAGATGTCTTCAGAGTGTCTCATGCTCTACCTCTTTGATTTGGAAAGGCTACAGTACATAGTTGGCCAATGAATTCTGATTACACATGCCACCTGAGGCTGGGTTCACTATGAGTAGACCCTTAGATGAGAGGTTTGGGGCAAATGACTTAGAGGGGGTTCCCAACAGAAACTTGTCAGTGAAGAAGGAACAGGTCAGAGAAGATGAAAAGTTAGGCAAGGGGAAACACACACAAACATCTCACAGGGACAGCTTTAAGTTGACCTCATAGATGGTCTCTCATTATGTCTACTTCCAGGAAACTGAAAATAAACATGGTAAAAAACATGTAGTCCCAGAGAACAGGTGCTCTAGAGCAGGCTGGGATGCACAGAGATGCACAGGGTCAGGACAAAGATATTCCTGCCCCCACTCTCTGGGAGATTTCACCCACTTTTTTTTTGTCTCCAATCTCAGAGAGTTCTATTAAAGATGAGAAATATCCACTCTGGCATCCACAAACCAATCTGAAAGTTAAGTTACACGTCATAGTTTGTACTGACTAAAGGAAAAGGAGTTGCATCCCAAAGCCTGCACTCATTGGTTATTTACCAAAGGGTTCTCAGGGAGCAGTAATTGTACAGACATTTTCACATTTCATCTCTGGACCAAGAGCTACTGGGAGCCTCAAGGCAGTCCCTAGAAGAGGAAGGGGCTTAAGCAATTGAAAAGGAAAACATTCTGGAGAAAGCACAGAGCCAGGAAAACTGACTCAAGAAAATCTGGACAGATCGTGACAGTGTCAGTTCAACTAAAACGTTCAATATATGTCATTGGGAAAACAGTGAACAATAGAAAGAAAAATTAGCCATGGTATGACAGAAACAAAAGCATGAGTCATGCCAACTTTTTTCATGTCAGTTTGAATGCAAACTTTTGGGCCAAATTAACATTCTTTGATTTACAGCTATTTTTGTAAACATGGGAAATGTGTTTGAAATTCAACTGAGGAACTCAACTGTCTCCCTAAGCCACTGGATTCATAAAAATGGCATGAGCTCCTGCCATGAGTATAAGAACAGGTGGGTAGGAGACATTTTTAACACTTATATTATGAACTATTAGCAAACTTTCTTTGGTGGCTTTTATGGATAAATTATAGGTTTACTTTTTCACTCAGGAAAACAAAGTCTTTGGTTTTAATAGCCTAGCAAACATCGGAATCAGAAAAGGGAGGCTTACCTTGATTTTTTCTCTAGCAAAATTGAGATACTCTTCATTGTCCTCATCTCCGATTTTAGAGAGTGCTACTGAGTATGGATCAGAAATCCCGATTCTGGCATTCACACACCACTCCACGTTGAACAGATGTGCAATGGTGTGAATGGCTGAAGAGGACAAGGAAGAGACACAAAGAGGGGAGAAGGGTGTACCACATCAGTGGAATCTAGGGTTCTGGCCACAGCCTCTGGCTCTCAAGAGAACCAAAGGGATGGGTCCTAGGATTCAGTAAACAAACTGGGCCCCAATAACCAGAGAAACAAGGCAGGTATAATAGGTCAGCTTCTTTCTGCCTGTGCTACTGTGGAAAAAAATCATACAGTCATTCTGGTATTGGTTCCCTCATTTGTAAAATGAAGGGGTTGAACTAACATTTAGGGAGAGCCAGCCAACCAATTTTTTTTAAGAGTGTACACTTGATAGATTCACAGCTTCCCTTCTTCTCTAATGTGTTTGTGCTCAACTGAGAAAAGCACCCATGTGATGTCTGAGTCATACCTCCATGGTATGTAGTAGTGGGCATAACTGAATTAATACAAACTGATGGTCATCAGCATGAATCTCTTAAGTTAAAAAGAAATTGCTCGACTAACTGGGCCACCTTGTCTGGCCTCAGTGAGAGAGGATCTGCCTAGTCCTGCAGTGACTGATGTGCCAGAGTGAGGGGATACCTAGTCAGGGCCTCCTCTCCTTCTCAGAGGAAAAGGGGAGGGGAATGGGCGAGAAGCTGTGAGAGGGAGGACTGAGAGGAGAGGGGAGAATAATATTGGGATACAAAGTGAATAAATTCATTTTTAAAAAAAGAAAGTGCATTCATTATTTCACTGTCACTTGCCTAGAGCATCCTAGGGGCCTGTTGTGACTTACAGTCACTCAGTCCCCCAATGAAACAAGCATGTTTAATATCAGCTCATCTAAAAGATAAGGGAACTAGGGCATCATTGGCTTTAGAACCTTGCCCAAGGTCAGCTAAGCCAAGAAGAAACTGAATTAAGAATCAAATCCAAGCTGTGTGGCACACATGTCTGCATTCTTACTGGTATAACATGCTAATTTCTAACAGGATGTTGTCACTCATTTCTTTTAAAGCTTTCATTTACCACAACTCAAAGTCTTGCAAAAACGTGGTAGAAGAATAGGGAGCCAGTAAAACACCTCTACACTCAGCTCATTTTCCTCAGTAAGACCTATACTCCCCACAGGCAGAGTAGAGGGCCTTTCTGCTCATTGCTATGCATGTCTAGTTTCTGGCAAATAACTTATGTAAGTGAATTCATGGAGATTGGGTAACAGGTCTAGGAACATTATTTCCTGCAACAACATCCCCATCACAATCGTGATGATAATATATAATACACTACATATAAATACACATTGTATGCAAACATAGGATGATACAGTAATAATCACTAAGGTATGCATGTGATAAGGATTTTCTGAAGATATTTTCAACTTATGGCTCATAGCTCTTCAGGCTTATTGCAAAATACACAAAGTCCACATCTGTAGCAAAGCATTTGTAGAATGAATAAAAATGTTTGTGTGTTCACTAGCAGACATATTTTTATACTAAAATAATAGGAAATGGTGAGGACAGGAGGACAGACTGTACAGCATATTTTAATTTTATTTATATAGGAAGACCCTATGATTAAAAAAAATATCCCACACTAAATATGAATCCTAACATCAGGGAAAAAAAAGTTTGAATGCTTTTGACCGAAACTCATCTGACCACAACCTAATGTATCTGCACACACGTATCCAAGAGCACTCTCTGCATTTCAAGTGTCTTCTAAAACTTACCAGTGTGAAGTGCTATCATCCAAGCTACCATCTTATGGAAGGTGAGGTTCCTGTCCAGTTGTCTTCGAATTCTGGTCGAGCAACACTTTGGATGGAGAGAAAAAGGAATGGTAGAAATTGTTCATGTGAACACTTTCTATGTCCCAGACAGTTGACATGTACGTCTCATAACCACTCTATAAAGATAGATTTCCATCCATTTGCTTGATGACAAGACTGAGGTAGTCATCCTCCCAGTTCTCACAGCCAGCTTAAGTCATATGTTTCCTGTTCTCATACTAGTGACATGAGGCCTTGTCTCAAATACATTTTTCACTGTCTAAAGTTTTGAATTTTGACAAAATATATTTCTAGTTTTAATATTTAATAAACAAGGTATCTAAAACTTCACGAAGAGTTGGCCTGTGGTCACATTTCTAGGAATCTGGTGGGGACAAAGACGAGTGAACAATTCTAGAACAAGTGAATACGTCTTTGCACAGTTGCTCATATGCAGACTAGGAAGGGGGAAATGGGCTCACATGCTCAGTTAGGCTACAAGCATTACAAGGAAGATCATTGTCATATATTAATAATGATGATGATGAAAGGAAACCCATAAGGATTCCAGATAGAGGAGGAAAGTGGCCTGTGTCATCCAGATAATTTACTTATCACTTAATGCAATAATACATGTATTCTTGTCTGTGTTATAGACAAAAAAATTAAAACTTCACTTTGTCTGGGATTCCAGTCTATTGTCTATCAAAA
Source organism: Grammomys surdaster (assembly GCF_004785775.1). Taxonomy (NCBI): domain Eukaryota; kingdom Metazoa; phylum Chordata; class Mammalia; order Rodentia; family Muridae; genus Grammomys; species Grammomys surdaster. Next base: position 120,048 of record NW_021604731.1, read on the forward strand.
AGTCTATGCCCCTTTCCACGAAGTCAGATGCAAGGACACCATCATTAGTGTTCTAAGTGTCTCAAAATCAGACTTAAGAATTGAAGTATTGGGATCCTTAGTGGACAGTGGTCAGAGAAGGTGAAGGTAGATGAACAGGGACTAGAAGGGCAATTAACTAATCCCATTATCATTCAGCTACCACTGTCCTTTAACAGCGGGCTCATTCAGACCAGCAAACTACTTTACAGGTTTAAGGAAATAGCCTCCTGTTTCTTAACTGCCACGTTCCTCCAGTTTTAAAAAGTCCTTTTGGTAGGCAGAATTCTGGAAAGACTTGTGCAATCTTTTCCCCTTGAGTTTGGATGGGACCTGTGTGGATGACATGTGGTTTTGTTATACTGTGTGATGAGGTGGATTCTGCAGATGTAAAGACCAAATTTGATTTAAAGACGGAGGTTTTCCCCCTTGGGTGATCTGAGACTATTACATAAAATCTAGAAGTCCAAAATAGAGGAAGTCAGAGATTTGAAATACAAAAAGAATTTAAGGTACTGTTGCTGTCTGGAAGATGGGGTCAGGTACATGGGAGGGAGGTGTGGGATCCGAAAGTGGCCTTGAGATGACTGCTAACTAGGAAAGAGGGACCACAGACCTGCAACTATAATGCATAGATTTTTTGAAGAAGGAGCCTGGAAGAGGTTTTGTGTTTGTTTGGTTGTTGTTTTGTTCGTTCGTTCGTTTGTTTGTTTCATTTCATTGTACAGAACTGATAATGGAACCCAAGGCCTTGTGCATGCTAGAAAGATACTGTGTCTCTGAACCTAGACTTTCAGAAGGCTTGTAGTTTTCTCTCAGTCTCACAGAAAGCAGAACCTCTCTGCTTTACACAACTTTCATTTTGCAAATGAGGCTTGTACTAAACCAATGAATTTGTGGCAATTTGTTGCACAGAAGTTACAATTATTAGTATCCATCTGGGTAAATTGTTTTGGACTCTTAAGAATCATAGGGTGGACCAGGCGGTGAGCAGTGGTGGTGCACACCTTTAATTCTAGCACTCAGGAAGCAGAGGCAGGCAGATCTCTGTGTTCGAGGCCAGCCTGGTCTACAGAGTGAGTTCTAGGACAGCCAGGGCTATACAGAGAAACTCCATCTCAAAACAAAACAAAAACAAAAAGAATCACAGTAAGGGAGTTAATATAGTTTGTTGAAAGCAGTGATGAATTATTACATTTGAAAGTAAGTTTTGCCTTTACATGTATCTATCTATACATGGTGAGTCACAGATCTACCACATAACTATAGGACATGTTTCTCACCCATTTAATCATCAAAGCTCTTTTCTAGGAGACATGTATTCATTGAGAGAGATTTTATATTAGAGTAAGATGTTATATTGCATCATTGTGTACATAAGTTCTCAACTACCGTAGCCTGGCTCTCCAGCTAGAGAGCAAGCATCCTGAACAAAGATTAACATGCTACTTACTTTCAAAAGTGTCCTTTATTAATTACTTGGTCATACAAATGGACCACACTTTCACTGCCTTGGAAATAAGATCACTAAGCCTGCCGCATTCGCTGTTGCATATTTTCTATTTTGTTGAAGGAGGGGTGGAGGAAGAAATCCACTAGCTCCTGCATCATCACAAATTTGACAATAAGTAGCATGACTTTGTTAGGCATCACCTCAGTCCTATCTTTATCACTATCGCTAGCATCGATCAAATTTGAGAAATAATAGATGTTGAGGCCCCTTACAAATCTCTGATGCAAACACTTAGAAAAAAATAATAAATTCAGTGTCAGAAGAGTGGAGTGATCTGATTAGGTAACACAGTACCCGTTCAGAGATAACCATCATGGCTTTAGATCTAGTGAACGCAAAGCACAGTTTTTTATCCAGAGGAGAAACTAATAAGCCAGAACAACAGGTCCCACCAGGGCAGCAATCCTTCATTTTTCTTAAGTGCTTTTTTATCCCTTATGTGGTCAGGAATGGTGAAGAAGGCATGCTGATACTAAGCTTTTAAGAAAATGATCTCCTCGACACTTCCTGAAAATGGGGCAGGGGGATCAGCTGGTAAGGTTTGAAGGATGGCCTTCAAAGAGACTTCTTGGATTCCCAGGGCCCTTTCTGTTCCTCCTTAGCCTACAGATAGCATGTGTGTGCTTTGACTCACCTCTGAGTTTTTACCAGCCAACTCCCAAATAGCCAAGCTCTCATCACCCCTTAGAGCTTCCTCCGGGAACCATCCCACTGCTATTGTCCACTGACTCCTAAACGGAAGTTTCTCTCTTACTGTCACAAAGAGCCTTGCCCAACTTCAATCAACTATCATTCTAATGCAAGGGCAATTGTTGGGACATCTTGGCAAATTTCTATGCTATATTGAAACTGAGTTTCAAAATAATGAAAAGTGGAAGTAAAATGAATTACATAGTTAATAGGGTATACTGTGGGCTTTTGTAACTCCATCATATGTATACTTGGTCTTACAGGGCTTGCCTTGTGTATTTAGAAACAATTTAGGTGAAATGGCAAGAGCTAGGCTTACATCTACCTACAAAACTCAGACAAAGAATCTGACAGAAACATCTGCACATGGTGGCAGTAAAAATGTGTGATAAATCTGAAGAATGCCACTTTGCATGGAGCTCCTTATAAGTTGGAGATCTCATACTTAGTCTATATCCCTTCCACAAAACTCTAAGCTCCTTAAGTTTGTGGCCACTCATTCATCCTCACGCTGTGTCTCCAGTTAATGAGGACACAGACAGACCTCTAAACGGGGACCACTCAATGATTGATAATTTAATTAAAATTAATTAGTATATTTTGCTAAAGGTATACCTATTCATTCCCTTTTTTTTCCCCAACACTGGGGATGGAATTTAAGGCCTTTCACACTTGGCACGGTCTTCACTGCTGAGCTACAGCCCTACCTAGGAGAGTATATTTATGTTTAAATTTGCGTTATTTGGCCTCCCTCCCTGTTTTTTTTTAAAGCACAAGCCTCCCTAGGAGGCCACATGGTTAGAGGCAGAGCCAAACAGGCAGAAGAGGCCGTCTGATCCTGAGACTGTAGAAGACAAAAGGCCTTTTCACCTTTCTGTTTGATTCTGATCTGAAGATTAGAACTGTCACAAGTTAAAGTTGTTTCTACACATCGAGCTGAGGTTATTAAAAGTTCAGCAGGTGGTTCTGCATTCTCAGGCCTAGACTCTTCTCACAGTTGTTGTTTGGTTGGTTGCTTGGTTGGTTAGGTTTTGGGTTTTCTGTTTTGTTTTGTTGTTGTTTGTTTAGTTGGTTTGTTTTGTTTTTGGAGGAGGGTAAGGTTACACAGCCAGAGGGCATTTTTCCCTCCAGGTAAACAGAAGGTTTCAGAACCAGAGTCTACAGGATTCAGGTCTCTAAAATGGAACCGAAATTCTATGGCTGTTTAGTTAGCATAATGTTCCATTAACTAGTTCTTAAGTTATTATAGCCTGATCATTGCTAGATTCGGTTACTTAGCAGGTTCAAATACGCATATTAAACAGAGCCATGGGGACAGTTCAAGGTGTTTAGTTGATACATACAAAAGCAAAATGGCCCGGCTTTGGATCCCAATACTCCTACTTGTGTGCCCACCTCACATCCTTGACATGAGTTCCATTGAGCTTTGGTGAGCTTCAGCTGTCACAATTTCCAACACTAGTCCCAACATACTCACTCATTTAAATCCCAATCAGAAAAAGTAGTTTCATTTGCAAAGTCCATCTTTCATATTGCCAACCTCAGAAGAAAGAGCATGCCATACCGGGAGCAGATCGTTGATTTTGGGGGAGAGGAAATGGGAAGAATAACAGAAGTGGTGGTGCAAAGGTACCAGGAGCAATTCGAGGGGAAGGAGAGTATAAATGGAGATGGAGGGCAGAGAGATAAGAAGAGGTGGTGGGGAGGCTCATCAACCAGAACTACGTAGGTACAAAAATGCCCTAAGAGGAAACATTATTTTGTGTGCTAATTTAAATAAATAGATAAAGTGGGGGAATTGTTCTGTGTGAAGATGTATCTGGTTACAGAGCTTGGCTTTTCCCTAATTTACTACTCCTATTAAAGATTCTCATGAGGGTCATCACTCGTGGGCTACAAGATGCTCCAAAGCTGATATTTTATATGTGCTGCTTATGGGACGTGACCATTCAAGACAATGCAACTCCGGGTTATGGGGTAACAAGGATTTCTTAACTGACCACCTCGGTGAGAACACTGCCTGTTTTTCAGGCTTTACTTCCTCTAAATAACAAGTATTCGCACAGGGATAGGGAGATTGTTTTTTTTTAAGTACCCAAATCATGTGTCCAAAAAAAAAAAAAAAACCAAAAAGATATTGCACAATGGTGTCATTAGCAAGCCTTCATCTGCTTCTTGTATTATTTCAAAGATGGGTAGCCTGGTAGACAGCCTTTCAATCCAGTGAGATTTCATCTCCATGGATTCTTCAGTAGATTCTTTAGAAAGCCTTCTGATGAATGGCTAACATCAAGCACTATGATTGGCTGTTGCCTGGGTTTGCAGGGCATAACTGTGACACATCAAACTGACTTAAATAAAGGAGCTTTATCAAAGTATTTTCCAGAGACAAGGGACCTGGCTCTTTCCAGAGAATCTTAAAGGGTTTGTCAACATTCATCCTTTGGTTTTGTTTGTTTGATCTGTTGTTTTGCTGCTGAACAAAGAGACTCTAACATTTGGTTCAACGATTTATGGATTTGCAGGGATGGAGGTGGGTTCCGAACCTCCTGTATTCTAAGTTAATGCTGTACTACTGAGAGACAGCCCCCTTCTTCCCAAGTCTTCATGTAAACTGAGACTCCTGAGAGTGGAGTTTAAGGACTATGTTTAAGATAAAATGGTATTTTATACAGTGGTGGGTAATATCAAAGTCTAATTGCTGTCCACTCGTCCCATTTGAGCAAGCTGAGTGCTGGCTGTTTTTAAACAAACTCATTTTTAGATTAATAGAAATTGTATGACTAGGGAAAGCAGAGCAAAGTGAAAGGCCAAGTTGTACCTGAGACTGACAAATTACTACAGATATTTGGTCATTGTCAAACGAAGTATTACTTCTTTAGCAGTACATTTAACTTTCTGGTTTTCCCAGCAAAATCCTTGCTTTCTTCTCCAGGGTTATCTGAGACATTTGCCCACTAAAATTACTGTACTCTCATGGAAAAATAGTTTGCTTTCCATTTTCCTTTAAAAGCGATTTTAACTTAAATACTGTAGAATTTTAGGAAAGAGAAAGACAGATGGAGGAGTGGGTGGACATGTTTGTGTGGTAGCCAGAGGTCAATGTCAAGTGTCTCTCTCTATTGTTCTCCATCTTATTTTTGAAGCAAAAACTCTCACTGAATCTGAAGCTCACCAACTCTGCAGAACTAGCTCTCCATTAAACTCCAGGATGCAGGGGGCACCAACCCTATATTTTTCAGGAATAGCAACACATCCAAAGTGAAGCAATGACTTGCTGATATTAGGTTTTAAAGACTAGTTACACAGAAATATAGCCTAACCAAGCTCAGGTTGCTACATGTCCTTGGCTTGAGTGACATATTCAACCTGTCCAATTCTGTGCACTGTTTCTATATTTCTTCCTATTGAAGAAGTGGCTCATCCCTCCTTCTCTCAAGCCAGATAGAAGCTGACTATGTCCATCTTCATTTTCCAAGTACATAAATGCTCATAGAAGCTAAAGGAAAACAATCTAGCCACCAACTCATACATTGGCTATCTATCCTTTGCTTTTCTTTTGGTGTTGACAATTCAACCCATAGCCTCATGCATGGTTGGCAGGCACTATATCATTGAGTTGCATCTCCTGCCCAATAAATTTAAATAGAACGCAGTAAAAGTTGATACAGCAAGTATTATATTATTTCTCATTTTTTTGAGAATAAGATTTTCTCACCATCTTCTATGGTTTTGCCCATGCTATCTTCTTCATATATAATACTTTTTCGATTTCATCAGCAAAGTCTAGATGTTGATTAATCCTCACCTGCCCATTGTCAGGCTACTTTCTCTCCAAGACCTTATTTTATGGGACTCACCATAGTTTGCTCTGTACCACATTTATTTGAACATGTGTGCTAAATAAGTATCAATAGCTTAATTTTCATCTTCATATAATGTTACCAGTAAAAAAATATACAGAATCCTACAGTTTAAAAATACTTTATGTACATCAATGTGCTCATTCGTTTATATGAAGGCAAAGGGGACTGTGGACACATAGAAAGCTCTGAAATCTAATCCCATGGAGCTAGCAATTCTTTGCTTTTCTTTCTTTTTGGTTTTTTTCTTTTTAAACAGGATCTCACTATGTAGCAGAAGCTGGCCTAAAACTCACTATGTAGCCTGGGATGGTCCCAAATATAAGATACGTCTGTCTCAGGCTCCTCATTGTTGGAATTATAGGCATGTGCCAACACAGGAGTAAACTATTCCTAATTATATTTTCTTATAGTATGTTGTTTTGTGAAGTGATTGAATTTGCTTGAGATGTTATACAGAAAATATTTTCTCTGACATGATATTAAAAACATTCTAGAACTCTTAGTCCCTAAATGTCATACATTTGGTTCATAAACCCCTATGCATGTATATTTACTTCATTACTATTACTGGTATATAGTTTGTTTAGCTACTTTTAAATTTTCCAAGTTAAATAATGTTCCAGAAAACTCTGCCCTCAAATAGTATAATATACGTATGCATGTATGTATGTATGTATGTATGCATGCATATAAGTAGATGCTGATGAAGATGTACATGATGTATATCAGAGCATATGACATGAAGTAGCTCATGAATATTCTACAGAAGATGAGCTTCACAGAACATTACTTGGCTTTTCCTTGGAAAGAGCATTTGGTGTGATGTGTTTAACAATTTGACAGTAGAAAGAATGTTTGCTCTTACCGCACTGGAACCCCTGAGGAACGAGAGCAGATTCCGACACACTGGCAACAAGATCAGCATGCAGTTGAAATTCAGGCAGGCCGCAGGTGCCCGGGCCAGAGCCAGTGCTGACTAGAGGAGAGAGGGGAGGAGCAGAGAGGCTGGTGAGCAGAATACTGGTACTCCTCTTCCCTGGAGTCTCACCATGGGACCCTAAAAACCTCTTCTAAGAGATCAGGAAAGAAATTTCATTCACAGCAGAGGAGAATCTCTTAGGAGCTACTTGTATGTTGTGTGGTAAGCCTTTTTTTTACCCCAAGTCAATATTTTAAGTTTCAAACCTGAGAAGTGGGATAATGTTTACTTTGAGTTCTTGTTTATTCACCTCCCAGACCACAGTTTTTAAATTTTCCTATGCATGCCTTGTCACAGATCTATCTTTTCACCCCGTTCTCCATCAGAGATTATCAGGTGTCTCCAATATTTGCATTGCTGTCTGTCTTATTCCCCCGGAGACAAGGTCTCACCTTGAACTGGGAGCTCATTGTCTTTTGTTTAGTCGGTGTTCGGCAAGCTCTAGGGATCCTAGTGTCCCAACTACTCGCAGTAGTGGAGTTATAGGTGCATGTGGCCACACTTGAGTTTTTACATGCAAGCTGGGGATCTAAAGTCTTGTCCTCAAGCTTGTGTAGCAAGAATTCCTGCTCGTTGAGCCTCCTCCAGCCCACGTCTTATATACATTTTAAAGTAAGTGGCATGCTTACTTCCTTCTAAAGCTCTAAGCCCGTACACCATTAAAATGAGGTCAGTAGCAAAACTAGATCTTTGATTTGAAACAAGGTCCCCTTAGCACTTAGACCTTAACTGTAACTTAAGTTGGTATGGTGTAATACTTGGGCAAAATTGGTTTAGCAATATCAAAAGATGTTACCTATTATACAGAGAAAACAGACCAGTAATAATGCATTAGAGACCATTTTAATAATGTCATGATTGTTTGATATGACTTATACATATGATTATAACATACTATTAATGTAACAAATGATGTATTCCAAATGATACGAACCACCAAACTTTAGGAAAAAAAATACAGAAAATGTCAATTGTCACAGCAGCGTCACCCCTGTACAAATGGCTCCCAGTAGGCTGTCCATTCTAGAGATTCCTATGTTAAGCTAAGCACATATTGGTGGATAGGGATGTGGCTAGGACCCTTTGCCATACTTCAGCTTGTTACACTGGCAGGCCACAAGAGATTCTTGCCAAAAAACTTGCAATTGGGGCAAAAAGCTGGTGGTGTTGTCTTAGTTGTTCAGAAGATTTGTTCAAAGTCTTAAAAAGGAAGACGTATGAGTACAACTGACTGCTAGTGTGAGCTGGCCAAGACCGTGTGAGGCAGAAGTTATACTCACCCCAAGGAGTTTTCGAGTATAATTATACTTAGGCTCATCATCATAAACCTTGTAGTACTTGACAAAGAGGAAGACGTTCAGCCCCAACCACACCAGCTGCACAAACAGAAAAAGTTGTATGAGGTGTCTCTCTCTCAATAGGTAGGTTCCCTATGAGACTGGAGGCAAAGGAAGGACAGGACTTCCCCAAGTTCAGACTCTAACATATGTCTGGGTGCACCCAGCTCAGTGCCAGCTCTTTCCTATTCCAGTACCTCTACACTTTTCAGGAACTGACTTTACCTTCCTTCATTGTTTTGTAAAATTGCTTCACTACGTGGTCAACATGCTGAATTAATATCAATCTGTCTCGTCTCTTTTCTCTTTCCTCTTCTTTTCATCTTAACTTCAGACAGGTACCAGCAATTGAAGAGTAAAGAGCAGATGGAAATAAAGTATTCCTCTTGTTTCCTGACCTGTAGGGACTTGAACTCAGTGCTCACAGCACACGCAACTTGCTATTCTGTTGGATGAGTTTTCCTTAATTTTTAAAGGAGGGGGTATTGAGCATGGGCAAGGGGTGAAGGCCATGGAATTTAAAAATAAAATAAATGCTCTAGGTTTTAAGTTCACATTTGATCCCAACAGCAACCTTATCAAGGAATGATACCGCTCAGTCTTCTACTTCACTTTCATAGTGGTTTTCCTTAAATAGTAAATTATCTGTTGTTAATATTAACTATTGAACACCCATGGATGCTTCCTAACAGTCTCTCTTTACAAAGAAGGTTGCTACAGAAACTCCATTTCTTCCATTGCTATGCTCCCTAACTCTGTTTCTAAGCCATGTTTTACTTTCATGTATATGCATAGATAATTTAAAAGATCACTTTCTGAGGAAACTGTAATTAGAATGAAAGAGTTCAGCTTGTTCCTTAGCTGAGTAACCTGCTCTTAAAATGGAAGCAAGGACTCAAGACTAGAGCTCCCAGTCTTCACACTTCTATATTGCATTAGCATGTTGGTGTGAACTAGGTTCCAATAAACTAGTTATTGTTTTCATTTTAACCATGCTAATACTTTATTAATATCTCCAGAATTCATACTCTGTGCATTACTCGGTTAATCTTTACAAAACTTCCATTTATAAGTAATTTTTAATCTCATGTTTCATGAGCTGTTTACTAAGAATATTTAGATAGCACATTTCTTCCTATTTCACTCATCCATAGTTGCTTTGCTGAGAACACTAACTTAAGAGTTCAGAACAGAAATCAATTTGCTATAACCTCTTAAAATTATTTCTTATATACAGTTTCATATTATATACATACTTTATATGAAGATAAATACATATAATACACGTACTGCAAAAGTATGAGACAAGATAGTTTATTTCAATTCTTTTACCTCAATTTGATGTAAAATTCACAAGTAACTCCAATTCAGACTGCATAGAAAAAATGTACATTATTTTTTAAAGAAACTGGAGAAGTTTGATTATTTTGGTGTTATGATTGAAATAAAGCCAACTTTCCTATCTAAGAAATCCATAAGAATAAATGTTACTCAGAAAATAGTAGAGTTTTAATTGACCATTTAATGTAGTTAACATAAAAGGTGAGGAAACTTACCTTTGAGTAATTGAAAAAGATCCTCACAATTAGAGATCTTTAGTATGACGTATGTTTTATTCTCTGTTAAATGCTGGCTAACTTCATAGTCGTAGGAACTCAGAAATAAACTATGAAAATGAGAGTTGCTGATGCATATTTTTAATTAAGAAGCTTGCGATGGGAGAATGAACTGAGTCTACCTACACACAGATATCTGTTCACAGAATAAGTACATTTCTTAAGCACACAACAATAATAAAAGCCATTGCTCTATTTTAGCTTCCAAGAGAGCTCCGACATATCAAAAAATATAAGTTAGCTGCTTTTGGTACTTACAATGACAAAGATGGAGAGTCCCTCATTCACAGCCCAGTTCCCCATGTTAGCAAAGGTTAAGTGTGCTGGCTCTGCCTTTCTTCTCTACTGTGCTTCTTCTTCTCATGAGGAAATGAAAACAGCAGCCTTGGGGCAATATGTTTCCTTTTCTATTATCAGAAATTAGCTAATCATTGGCCAACTGACAGGCTGTTTCCATAACAAATTTAAATCTTCAAACCACACAAAAACTACAGAAAGAAAAAAGATCTTGTGATTCAGTCACAAGTAAATACACTGGAAAATGAAACCTATTGCTACAACTAAGAGATTATTTGTCAAATTTTAAAACTTGTTTTATTATTTATCAGATTATTAGTGTAGTTTGTGGACGTATTGCAGACAGTGATTTTTTTTTTAAACTAACTAGTTATCTACTTGGAATTTTCAAGTTATCCAGCTAGCCATGTCTTGGTGCTAGGTAAAACACATTAAACACATGTGACATCTTCTCATGGGCTCCTCCAACAGCATTGATCCTCACTGGGTAAAGGAAAAAAAAGAGTGATAGATATTTATAGGGTGATTATCATATAATATCATATATCAATTTTATATCCTAAAATGGATCAAGGTCCATATCGTGTTTGTGCATTGTAACATATATATAAACACATATGTATGCATACACAGGAACATACTTGTACACACATATACATCAAGTCATTTGATTCTTACAATTCAATTCCTATAGAGTAGGTTCTATTTCATGATTACATTTATAGATGAGGAAACTGAGACCCAGAACAGTGAACGTACTTAGACCCAGTTACAGTGCCAAGGAATAATACAGTTGCTCATTTGAAGTCCAAACAACCAACATCACCTGTAAGTAAGATACCAGAAAAAATAAAGCTTAAATGTGTCACCTCCACCCTAAATCACTCCACATAGGACAGGAAAGGAAATACCAAAATGTTTAGATAATAATCATGGTCCCAGGCAGACAGTCTATATGCTAAGTTTGTAAACATGGTCAGATGCAAGGTATGTCAGTATATGGTAGATGCTAAATCTAGACGAAGCACAACTACCTCCTGTCAGCTATGCAGTCTTCAGGACATGAAACAGAGGTTGTGATGGCAACCTGATGGTGTGACAAAAGTTGACTGACTACACAAGCATGGCTCTACAGTAGTGACAGCTAGTAGAGAAGTTCAAGAAACAAACTGGATCACTGGAAGACGGCAAAATGGCAAAAGAACAAGAGACACAAACTCTTTCGGTTGCTCTCTACAAAGTACATGGACAGCCTCTGGGCTTGAGACAATTACCTTTGTTCACTCTATGATAGTTAAACAAGGGTATTCTGACATTCTCCTTTGCAATTAGAACATGGAAAACCCCATATCAAGGCAAACTGACCTCCTGGGTTCATCCCCAAAATAGATAGATGCAAAGAAACAGGGTTAGGAAACTCAGAACATGAGGAAGTTATGTGCTCCCTTTTTCCATGATCTGTTTGTCCGCCGCCCTCCTTGCATGTATTTCCTTGAGAACTACATTTGTCAGCAGCTTAGATCGATGGCTTCTGGCTGGTTTAGAGAAACTGGAGAAGAAAAGAAGCCACAATATTTCTCTCTGCAGATTTTTGCTTGAGCAGGCATTCACCAAGTGGCTGCACTGCTGCTGGGCCTCCAGCTTCCCTCAGTTAGCCAGTCCTTCCGTGTCAGGAGCACCTGCTAGTCAATAGCATTTTAGGGCTCCATGCTGCTGGATGGCCCCTGCTGCTCAGTGGGGGTGGTGAATTAGACAGCCTCCTCCCAGTTCCTCTCTTGCTGAGAGGTAACCACTTCCTGTTCTTTTTATATGTTGACTTTTGTCCCTTGTTGGGATTCTCCATTTTTCCATCATCCATGTACCACTTTCCTGGTGTGAAAGTCCCTCTGTTGAAATATGGTGGTTTCTGTTTATTAATTGCATTGTGAAACAAACCAACTTGGATGGGTACTTGCCTGGGACCTCTCCCTGGATTGGGTCCTCAATGAAGCAGCCTAGAGGGGAAAGCATCAGCAGAGACTTGGTCTGGTAAATGTAGAAGTTGCTTTCTATACTAACATATGCCTATCTTGACTTTAAATTATACTGAGGCCAGAAGCTGCAGGCCTCTGGATCTATTGACACTTGTTGCTAACAGTGGGATGATTAGGTAAAGGACTTATTGCTAGTGCTCCCTTCTCTGTCCAGGCAGCCAAAAGCCTCTCTGGCTAGACTGGTTAACTCTTTATGAACCAGAAAGGAAGGAAAGGAAAAGAATTAAGATGCTTTATATGGCCAGATATGCACAGATGCATATACATTCATACACAGATTTATATTTTCATTTACACATTAACACACTCACATTTTTGTTGGGCCCAACCACCAGTCTCATACCCTCCACAAGTATTCATGCATGCTTACATACACATATACCTATATACATACATATAAACAAACAGACATATACATATGAATGATATGGATAATATAGATGGATGGATGGATGGATGGATGGATGGATGGATGGGTGGATGGATGGATGGATGGATGGATGAATGGATGGATGGATGGATGGATGGATGGATGGATGATGGATGGATGGATGATGGATGGATGGATGGATGGATGGATGATGGATGATGGATGGATGGATGGATGATGGATGGATGGATGGATGGATGGATGGATGGATGGATGGGGCAGAGTCCGCCAAGCCAAACCATTCAACCATCAACTTTATTTCTTTTCTCTGGCTTTTTTATACCTTCTTAGACAAAAAGTTATTTAGAAAATCACCTCAGAGATAAAATGTTACAAAAAATGAGAGTTGCAGAAGGATGCTGATATTAAGTTCAAAGCAGTTTTTCATTCTAATATGCTCATTATAAGTTCAAAGCAATAGCAATGGTTTTTACATGGCCTTGTCTTGCCATAGCGCCCACCTGTGGCTTTATCCTTGGACCTAAATGTTTTTCCTTGAGCACAAATTTGTCCCAAGCCTATATGTCTTTTCAGTGTAACTATGAAAGCTCACTGTATTTCTTATTTATGCAGCCTTTACTTACTATTATGAGGCGTGGGCAAATTCTATTCTTGAGTCTAACTTTATTACACCTTTCTGGCAAAGCAACTAGGATCATCTTTTAAAACTTCCTTCCTAAAATTATCTGAATCAAATCAGGAATTCTATAAAATCATTAATTCATCTAAACAGCATTAATTCATAAAAATTCATCTTTATGTTGATCTGCAGGAAATCTGATCACTAGGGTGGCCTAATGTCCAGGGATTGTTATATTAATTTAATAGTGACAGGAAAGGCTTATCAGCTGCAAGAAGCAATCTTGAGACACAGTCTTTTGGGGACCTTGCCATCTAGCTCACCTGTCACAGGCCATGCAAATAACAGTGGGTCACTACCTCCAGGAAGACTACCTGCTAGCCTTAGCGTACCCTGGATGCCTCCTGACAAGTATGTATTGTTTCATATAACTAAAGAGTCATATGTGCCTCCAGAACAACAGAACAGCATAAACATGGATTTTATTTATCGTCTCCACTCTCAGACTCTTCTAAGAATGACTTCAAGCTTTTCAAAATTCAGCAAGGTCTTCTCTTCTCTACCTTCACCTCTTTCCTCTTTCTCTACCTAATGGTTCATCTTCTCTTGTTCTAGCTACACCTTCACACTTCCCCCATCATTTTTGATCTGCTTTCTGAAACCCGTGCTCTACTATGGAAGAAAAGAGAATATCGTGAATGTTTATATACGAAGAAACAATATTTTCTCCTTTTTATAAACATGTTTCTTGAACATTTCCCCCTCCCTTTCCTTCCCTCTGAAAGTTCAGAAGAAAAGTCAGAGAAGGAAATATTTTTCCATGACTAAGCAGCCATTCCCTTCTTTTGTTTTTTCCCTTTATGAAAGGTGCCACAGCACTCTGAGGAGCGAGCCTTTCTGTGAGTCTTAAGAGCCCCAATCAGGTTCACAGATGAGAAGATCACCTACAATGACAAAAGTAAAATCTTTCTTCCATGGAAACTAATTGCCCTATGAGGAGACTTTAAGAAAGATGCAGTGTACGCTGCTCTTAGAAACACGGGTGGCAAAAAAGAAAGAAAGAAAGAAACACGGGTGGCAAGGGTGATAAAGAAGCAATGGGATTAGCTGTGTAGCTCAAACTACAAGGAGAATGAAAAGAAATTAAACCTCTGTATTAGCTAATGGGTATTAACTAAGGGCTCATCTTGTCCCAGTCCCCTCAGCTTCCATTGTGTCTCAAAACTGTTGACATTGGGTTAGACTATGGAAAACTTAAGCATGAACTCACAAGCCCCTGAGACAGGGAAGAAAGGAAGTCCCAAGTTTCAGAATAGTCCCCGATTTCACTTCCTGAATATGATTCTGTCTTTCTGTCTTGATAGCTCGATTTGCAAATTAGAAACCCCACAATATCAAGAATGGAAATTGCTATAGGATGGAAGATGTGTAACTACATCAAAAGTCCCAATGGAGTTTTTTCCTGTGCTGATTAAAGTGTGTTTACCTTCTTTTGTAGCTAGCTTGTATATGTTAGATTTTCCAGAATTGTCATGTTCTGACAAAACCAGCATCTATAGGTGATGTGGTCCCACATTCCTTGCCTAAGAATTACTACTGAGAAACCCCTTGGGTGATTGCCCTAGTTGGGGGGGTCTCTTGATGGAAACAAAATCAATCAGTGTTTTTGCATCCTGTGGTAGACTTTTTATTTTGAAGGAACAAAAATAAAACCTTTGTTTCTTCCTCTTTGCCATTGATGTATGCCCAGTGTGACCACAGTCTATCTCTCATATCATGTGCTAAAAATCTGAATTAGAATTATCCCATGTCGTGGAGGAGTTGAGGTAGAACTGACTGGGAAGCCTCTTCCCTAATGCCTAGCTCTCACAGTACCAGAAGGCGCTATGAAACTACTGAGGGAAAAAAAGCAATCAGAAGTCCTACCCAGATGTAAAGCTTACAGACCACAGACCAAGGCAAGATATTCTGAATGGTGCAATTGTGGCACTTTTATCTTTGAGATAACTGATGGCTGTCTAATTACACTAAAGACACCTTTATTAGGAAGGAATCTGTGTCTGACATCATGAACTTAGCCAACTAATTGTGACTGGGGCGGTCACATTTTCCAAACCCAATACATTTCTAACTCTATTCTCATCATGTATCCTTATACCCAGATAAGTGTAGCTCTCCTCCCTCTCCAAAGAAGCTTCATTCTTGCAGCAACAGCTACTACAGAGATCCACAACTATTCAAAGCTCATAGAACAAGTTATCCTTAGCGAGTGCGTTTCCTAGGAAGCAGACTCTAAAGGAGAGATTGGTATGCAGCTTTATTAGGGGGAGTTCTTGTAGGTAAATGTTTAAGGAAGGTAGTAAAAACTAAGAAAACAGGAGAAGGCCACAGAAGAAAATGAATTATCATGCAGCAACACCAAGAGCTCAGCAATCAAGTGGAGAGATCTGAAACTGGAGTAACCTTGGGGAATGAGTCAGGATTTTAGTTCCTTGGTTTGGTTTGAGATGAGGTCTTGTAACTCTAGCCAAAACAAGCCTGAAAATCACAATGCTCCTCCTGTTTCGGCCTCCGGCGTGGGACACCACCCCTGGAAAAGATGGTTTTCGCTGAGTCGATCCCTGTAGGTCTTTATAGTGTGGTAGAGATAATATGCCTCTTCTGTGAGAAATCACTCTGCACACTGGGAGCTGAAGGAAAAGCTCTTTACTAAAGTGCCTGGCATACTGGGGCTAATGTTCAAATAACAGTCAACCTTGAATAGAAGAGGTCCCTAACTTATACACACCTTAGAATCTGACATTTATACTGTCCTCCTTAAATCTCTTTCAGGTCCTGGCTACACTTGGAACAGTTTGATCAGAGACAAGGAGACTGAAAATCTGGTCACAGATGGGAGATTGACATAGCAAAGATATTGCCAGAATTCTTTCTTAAGCACATCAGTGTTGTTTTGAGCAGTTGTTGCCCTGGGATCACCTTGCCTACTTGGCAGAATTATTATGTTTTCTGATAAGCTTTTTAGGGCTTAATTAGCATGTGTTGAGTCTTAGTTCAACCTCTAGTTCCCTGACAAATAGAGGAAGAGAAACAAAGGGCTTAAGTGAGCACATTGCAGCTGACAGTGGCTCTATCTCTAACCAAGAAGAAAGAGAGCAATGCTGATGGTCCTTCGAGTTAGAACTTCTAGCACCAAGTCCTCTTAGCATATAAACTTTGGTTTTTTAAGTTATCCAGTTATGTAACATTATGACAGCCAAAACTAACAGCTAGGTGGACCAGGCCTAGAAGGCCCCCACTGAAGTCTGGGACTGGATGTGTGTCCAGGAAAGACCTAAGAAGATCACAAGGGCTTATCTCTGACTGATTTCTAGGCCCAGACCAAGTAGAAAATGAAGGTGGTAGTAGATATTAAGACAGCTCTGGGAAGGACTGATCAATGAGACCACCAGAACAGGACAGATAGAACATATAGTGCTAGTAATTCCAGATGGACCAGCTAAGGGCCTCAGAAGCTAAGGGCCTCAGAAGGACCAATAAAAGGTGGTGATGGTACATTCTCACTGGAGGATGGACCATTCACACTAGCTTTGACAACTTCCTTAACATGCAAGCATGTAGATAATGCTATTGCCCTTTTTACTAGTGATTTTTTTTATTTCAACACTTATGCATATTTTCGCATCTTATGTATCCACTTAGAATGAATTTTTAGTAAAAATAGGCTTCTGAGAAATGTATGCCCTTTTCCTGGAATTAGTCAGCCTAGAGAAGGGCAAGAAGGAGGGAATAACACAGGAAAAGAAATACAAGCCCATGTCTGCCAGGGGCAAAGCTTTTTCTGCTGGGTTCAGCCCACTCATTTCTAAAGAATGTATGCTTGCTATTTTGCTTACTCTAATTAAACACTTGACTGATTGCTCTGCCATCCAGCCTCATCTGAAGCACAAGAACCAAGACTGTTTCTGGGTCAAGACCAGAAGAAACTGGAGACATCCCCTTAACCATAACAAAGGATAACATCAAATTGGAAATTTCCTGGTTGATGGTTGAAAGAGTGTCCTGCCTGGACCCAAAACCATACTTCAAGGACCTAAAAAATGCTTCCTTTTTCCTTTCCTTTCCTTTCTTTGCCTTTCCATCTGTCCTTCCTTGTCCTGTCTATTACTTTATATTTTCTCTTTTACATTCTTCCTTTTTTAAAAAAATTGACACTGGGCATTTAAGAATATCTCTGTCAAATGGCCAGATAAATTCTTAGCTAAAGTAAACTAGAGCACACAGAGCATCAATGGACACTAAATGTCATCTTTACAGAAACAGTTTTGAAAGTTAGTAAAAGAAAAAAATAACAGTAGGGAGACAACACAATTCTTGAAAAGAGAAGAGAAACTGAATAATTGCATGGCAATATTAAAAATAACTAGTTTTCCATAGACAATCTCAAGACATAGAGTAAAATAAACTATTGCTCATTCACAGGAAAAAAGCAAATTAACAAAAATGTCCTCAAGAAATCACAGGTATTGGTCTCAGTCAACAGCATTAAAATATTCTCATGGAGTTAAAGGAAAGCATAAATAAAAAAATTAAAGAAAATTATGTGCATTAGGAAATTGTTTCTACAAATATAGACTATCAATTTAGAGAAAGAAATTATTTAAAAATATAGAAAATGTGGGGTCTGGTAAATACATTGTTTAAAATAAAGATGTACTAGAAGATCTCAGAGAAGCAGAAAATGCAATCCGTGTACTAAAATACATGTCAAACGAAATTATTTCCTTTGAAGAACAATGAGAAAAAAGGACAAAGAAAAATGAAGAGCCTGTAGTACATCAAAAACCATAATACATACAAAGTGGGAATTACAGAGGAAATCACCTAGGAGATAAAGCTCTGGGCATGTCTGGGACGGTCTACACTGTGTTGAAGTCTAAATGTGGGTAGTACCATTCCTCTGTAGGCATAGTGTTTTTGTGCACTGTGAAATGGCTATCCTTGGGTTATTCAAATGCTGATTTCTCTGCCCTCATATCTTGTTTCAATCTAGACATGGTACTGTTATGCTTATGTCAAGAGTCTCCTGTCCCAAGTTTGTGCAAACAATGCTCACCACTAATTCTCTGCCTTGTCAATAAAAGTTAATCACCCAATGGCTAGGCAGAATAGAGTCTAGGGAAGGACTTCCAACAGTCAGGGAAAGGAGAGAGAGGGGAAAGCGGAGATTGAGCCACAAGAAGGGAGGAGAGGAATTCATAGCAGTTCAGCAGAAGCATGGAAGGTCTTAAATGTAAATATTATTGGGATTCTGGCTGAAAAGTAGCCAGATTAGTTTAGGGGATTAAGAAGACTGGCCAGGTAGTAAAACAAAGCTTGAAATAAATCTTAGACTCTCTGTATTATTCTTTGGGAACTAGCTAGAAAAAAAAGCTGCCGTATTAATTTACTGTATACATTTATATTAAAATGATCACTTAGATTCCAAGGGTGGGTCTTACACTGAATAGAAAAGGGAAATGGAGATGACTGTCAACATGCCTTGTTCTCTGATTCCTGAATGCAGTCGTAATGATTCAAGCTTCTGCTGCCATGATTTTCCTGATATGATTGACTTTAGCCTCAAATTGTGAGTCAACCTAAACTGTTTCTTCCTTAAGCTGCTGCTGGGAGATATATTTATCACATCAAGGAAAGCAACTGATGGGGGTTGGAGACATTGCTCAGAAGTTAAGAGCACCTGTTGCTCCTACACAGGACTCAAATTCAGTTCCCAGCATGTACACAATGGTTCACAACCATCTGTCACTCTACTTCCAAGGGATCCAATACACTCTTGTGGCTTCCAAGGGCACTAGGTACATATGTAATGCATAGATATACTTGCAGGCAAAATGTTCATGTCTATAAAATAAAGTCCAAAAATATAAAAAGGAAAGTGACTAATGATGTGTTTATTAAAAGATAAAGGGAAGGGCGGTTATGTTCTATGGAAGTGTAGTCAGGTGTGGGGGAGGGGTGTCTCAGCAGGCCTATGCCCAGGCATCCCTTCGCCCTGAGGGACCATATAGAATAGAATTTATTCAAGGCATAAGGAGGGAAGTCAAGATGGTAGTAGAGGCAGAGAAAGGCAGAGAGAATAGAGAAGAAGAAGAGTAGAGGCCAGTCATGAGCATATGGAGAGAAGGGGGGAGGCAGGAAGTGAGGAGAGATGGGGGAAGGAACAGGAGAACAGAGCAGGAGCAAGAAGGCAAGAGATCAAGAGAACAAGAGTACAAGAGAGAGTGGAGGGGGCAAGCAGCCCCTTTTATAGTGGGCCAGGCCTACTTATGGGGAGGAGCATACCTGGCTGTTGCCAGGTAACTGTAGGGAGGAAAATACCTGGCTGTTTCCATGTAACTGTGGGGCGGTGCTTAGACAGAATGCTAACAACTAATACAGAAGAAAAATTTATAAAGAAATAGTGGTAAAAGGGACTCCACATTTGGCAACAGTCATGAAGATGTTCAGCTCAACAGTCCCCAAGTAGGGTGATGAAAGAAAACAATCTGTTCATGGTGAGTTTGAGGCCAGCCTGGGTTCCATAAAACCATGTTTCAAACCTCCCAAATCTAAATGACAGAAATAAAATCATCAAAAGATAATGGAAAACTGAAAGAATGAAATTCTAGTAGACCTGCCTAATAATAATGGCTAGAATGAGTCCTTTCAGGCTGAAAGGAAAGGTTGCTAAATGTAATTTGAAATGAAGAAACAAAAAATATCAATAACATTGAGTATTGAGTACTTAAGTTTTGTAGGTTTTGCTCCATATTTTTATTGCTTAAAGTTGTTTTTAATTAGTAAATAAGTTTCATTTTATTCATTAATTTGAAATTTGTGAGTTAAATGGAGAAATATATGATATATATATATATATACATATACATATAGATATTAAATGTGTTAACATTTATCTAAGAGAAGGGTTTGAATCAAATCCTGATTTTTTTCCAATCATTTGCTGTTTTATGGATTTGACTTGGAACATATGAAATTTTTTATATAGTTGCCACATAATACAAATTTATAGGTGAAAGACAATCTCTAAAAGTCAAAGTGAAATGAATAGATCTGGAGACTGGGACTTCCCTCATTTATTTTCACAAAGATCAAATGCAGTTTCTTTTGCTTTTGTCACAAGAAAAAAAAACAAACCTGCGTGGTAACAATTTTGGAATTTTTGTTTCTTTCAAAAACACAGAAATATTATAAGAATATGTTTTTGTTTTAATCCCAGGTGTGGGATATGGAGTTGCTTCAGATTGTCCACGGCAGCTGACTATGATTTGCCTTGAACTCTAGCAGGAGTGTGATTTTGCAGATAGTTTCTGCGAGTGTGTGACATTTGGAATTCTAGGGAGTTTTTAGAGAATATATAAATGCCAAGGGCCCAATAAGGGGTTGTTGTTGCTAGTGGGGTTTTGGTTGGTCTCTGTTGGTCATGCACAAAGAAGAAACAACAACAAGAAGAAATTAGATATCCTGACAGCAAAGATCAAACTTGCCACAAGGAACTCAATGTCCCTAATCAGCAGGAAGTAGACTAACATCACCCTTTTCCCCTCTATCCTTTTTTCTGCCCTATCCATCCAGTACTGGGGATGAAAAGGGGGAGGAGAAAGGTGGAAGGGAAAAGAACCTACAAAGTAACCTAAGACCAGCAACAGGCCTATTTTCTGCTAAACATCACAAGGAAACCAAATCTGGTCAAGTCTCCTCCTAGAAGCCCAGGTATTAAGAAAATATAGTCATTATCTCACACTTTCTTGCTGGATCAAAAAGATAATTGCAGTGGCTCTTTTTATATAAAGTTGCCTAAGAGTTTAGGAAGCAAATTTAACCACCCAGAGGAGCAGATAGGAGTTATTAATCTCATTCTTGGAGAAGACTGAAACCCCCTCTTTCATCAGCCACTGCCTAGTTGTAGTTCTTCACCTATGGGGAAGAACCATGTGGAATTTCCCGTCAACATTGGCATACCAGCAGAGGTTATTACTGTGCTATTCTTGTTCATACAACTATATTGTTGAGATTTCATGGGTGCATTTTTTCCTGTCATATGTAAGGAACAGTATCTTAGCAGGACATTTCCTGGTCTGTTGGCTCTTAAAATCTTTTCAACACCTCTTATTCAATGTTCTCTGAGGCTTAGGTATATGGGTTATGTTGTAAGATATATCAGTTGGGGTTGAGCACCCCACAGTAACTTAATTTTTTTTCATTTTGATGAGTTGTATACCATTGTTATTAAAGAGAGATAATTAATTTGGGTAGGGGACACATCAGGAGTTGAGGGGAGATGGACAGCAAGGAGGGCGGTAGATGCAATGAGCACGTATTGAGTTCTCAAAAGGAAGGAAGGAAGGAAGGAAGGAAGGAAGGAAGGAAGGAAGGAAG
>NW_021604731.1:141855-157320 GCF_004785775.1 Grammomys surdaster
AAGGAAGGAAGGAAGGAAGGAAGGAAGGAAGGAAGGAAGGAAGGAAGGAAAGAAGGAAGGGAGTGAGCAAGGGAGGAAGGGAGGGAGGAAAGAAGGAAGGAAGAAAGGAAGGAAGGAAAGAAGGAAGGAAGGAAGGAAGGAAGGAAGGAAGGAAGGAAGGAAGGACCAGTCTCCGTTTATTCAGTAAGGGATATGGGGAAACATTTGGTCAAGCTGTGGTTGAAAATTCATAAAAGCCAGTTAGAAAAATATCTGCCTAATCTGTATCAGTGTTAATGACTACTTCTTTCTCTAAGTTATGTATCCTATTTAATTATAGCATGGTTTGCTTTTACTCGAGTTGCCTAAATGAAGACCTCTACTATCACAGACAAAGTATAACTACAGGTGAAAGGCAGCTGCACTCCTTTCAGCTGAAGTAATCCCCTTGGTGGCAGTCTGGCAAACGCAGGCACCAGTATGGATGACGTGTTAACATGGGCTCTATTGTACTGCTGTCTAGTGGTAAGCACTCTCGTGAACTCCTCAGCACAATACTTGTTTCAGACAGGTTTTGCAGTGAACAGAGCCTGACTCTGATTAACTTCAACGCAACATAATTTATAGTCAGTCCTGGTGGTATAGACCTGTGATCCCAAATACTTTGCAAGGCTAAGGACGAAGGCTATCACATTCAAGATCCACGTGGGAAACTTAGTTACTTCCTGTCTCATAATAAACAACCAAAAAAAAAATCATTAGGGCATTGGTTGGTGATAGGTCACTTGCCCAGAATGAGGAAAGACTTGGATGTGATCCGTGGTACCACAAAACAAAGAAAAGTTATGGAAAATGTATAAAATGCTTTATAGAACTCATAGGAAGGATTGATATTTTAAGAAAGACAAGAGGCAAGGACAGAGGAGCTACACTCAAGTGATGCCAAAGGACAACATCTGTTTGTACTCTTGCTCCAGCTAACAAGGATCAAAAGCAATACCTCTTTTCATCTACTAATAAAGTGGTCCATTCCTCGAAAAATGGGGCTTGTGGATTGGGTGGCTAATAAATGACATATATCCATGACAGCTATGAAGAGAGACTAAATGCCAAAGTCCACCACGTATGTCATTTTAAAGCTAAGGCAATATCATCTAACGAAATGGTGGTTTAGAAATTTATGTATTCACAGGAGACAAATAATTAGAAAACCAAAGTTCCTATTTTCAGAGATTTTTTTTCTGGTTTTTTTTTTTTCCTTTAGCACTCTAACCACTTAGGTAGTATACTGGCTCCTCTAATAGAAGATGAAAGAACAAAATGATAAAATATAAAAACTATATATAGAGAGAACACACAGCACGGGCAGGCAGAAGACACCCAGAGGCCAGCTGCCATATGGCATAGGCAGGTGGGCAGGTGCCAGTACAATGAGCAAGTATGTGGTAAAAAGATGGGAGAGAAAGAGAAGAGCACTGGTTTGCGCACTATGAAGAGAGGAGGAACTAGAGACGTGAAGGTGGTGAGGATCACCTTGATGTAAGTAGCCTGAATTGCTACCTGAGGCCATGGTAATGTCCTGGCCTGTGGTGCCTCTGAGGACCATGTCTGGGTCCATAGCCCTGCAGCAGCAGTGGTCTGTGTCAATGTCCACGGCCCATGTTATCACCAAAGGACATGTGGGCATCCCTGATCTGGGCTGCCACCTGGGGCCATGTTGATGTCCAAGGGCTGCACAGAGTGCCCCTCACTGCCTGCAGCACTCGGGAGAGCACCTTTCCCCTCAACCTGCGGAATGTGTACGGGTAAGCTGACCCCTAGGGTAAGACCTTAGGAGAGATGGCCCTGCCCCTTGCTGGGGCAGTGCTGGACCACTGAGCCTGATGGTTTGAATGTAGGAGGTTCTGCTCCTTGCCAGCTGCTGTAGGCAGGAGAACTGGCCCCACCCCTTACCTGGACAAAGAAGGAGAGCTGGCCCCAGTGGCATGGGCACAAGTCAGCTACCACCAAGGCCCAGATCTAGGGCTTTGAGTTGGCCCATCTCAACAGCTACCCTATCTATGAACTGCTGTTGTGCATAAATGGGGCCAGTCCTACAAAACCAAAGCTTTGGGATCTCCATGACACAGGGTAACAGCAGGATATTGGAGAAGAGTCCTTGAGAGGATTCAGTATCTATATTGTAGCAGAAGCCAAAGGCCTCAGACCAGACCAAGGATTCATTGCAATGGACATTAGCAAGGAAAGTTGTTTGGCCAAAAAGGTATACTGTGTGAGATACTATACTACCGCTTCCATGGTGACATGGTTTTGGTTTTGTTTCTTGTTTTCTTTTGAGGGGGAAGGTGCAAGGGTGGAAAGTAGATATGGAGGGACTGGGAGATGAGTGAGTGGGATTGGGGTGCATGATGTGAAATTCACAATGAATCAATAAAATGTTAAGAAGAACAGTATAGATAATTTTGTGGTGAATGAATGATAATGGCCCCCCCCCCAGGCTCGTCTGTTTGAATGCTTGGTCCCCAGTGAGAACTGTTTGAGAAGGATTAGGAGGTGTGGCCTTTTTAAGGAGGTGTGGCCTTGTTGAAGGAGGTGTGGCCTAGGGGTGGGTGAGCTTTAAGGTTTCAAAACCCCACACAAGGCCCAGTGTCTCCTAGTCTGCTGGCAGAAGTTCAGGATGTACGGTTCTTTGCTCCAGTGTCATGCCTGTCTGTCTCTCCAATCAAATGCTCTTATTTATAAGCTTTGGTCAGTAGATAAGACCAGAAATTGGATGCTGATATAACAGGACTGACTGTGACATTGCTTGGAGGAATATGGAATAATTTGGGACTTGGTGCTAGAAAAGTGGTTGAATGCTTTAAGCAGGGCTTAAAGGCAATCCTTGTAGAAGCATAGAAGTCAGTGGTGCTGAGTGTAATTGGGACTCTGGAAACCCAGTTCAAGAGGTTTCAGAGTGGAAGAATATTATTAAGTAGTCTACAGACCATTCTTGTGATATTTTGGCAAAGAATGTGGCTACTTTGGGCCTTTATCCAGTATATATATATATATACATATACATATACATATATGTATACACCTGAGGCTACACTGAAAAGGTTTGGATTAATGTCATTTGCAGGGCTGATTTCAAGACAGCTTCTTATTAACTATGTCACCTGGTTGTTAGTAATCACATAAGAACATTTCATCAGCCAAAGAAAACCATCTGGACAGTGACTTAGAATGAGTGTCCTGACGTTACAGGCAAAAGGTATAGATGGCGGGATGGATTAATACCCAACTAGGTATTATGGAAACCAAAGGAACATGGCAAAGGTTGGTCCCCCCATTCCCTATAGAACTTACACTATAGTAGATAGTATATAATTGTTTGTAGACAATTAGGATAAAGTATGTTAAACACTGGTGATATATCTCAGTAGCAGAGCTCTGGCATGCCCTGGGTTCAGTCTGCAGCACCACAAACAATATGCTGCCAATCCACAGTGTCATGATTGCTATAATTGCAATGTGCCTGTTTCGTAGTCAGCAGCCTAAAGCATTTTGTTACACGTTGCTTACAAATAACTCAAACCTTTGTCTAGAATTAAAAAATAAGGTCTGCTCTAGATAATTTTCAGACAACTTATTGAAATTTTCATGTGAATCCTGAAATGTTAGTGTCCTCAAAGTCTATCATGGGATTTTAGTCTTTATTTTCTTGTGCTCTGCGTCACTCATTTACATATTTCTTCTCTCCAGTTTGTCACTGGGAAAGGAATGGAGAGAGAGAGAGAGACTCTTACTTAAAACATCATCGCAATAATGATTCAGAGCTCAATATGGTGCTTGGCAAATAATCAAGGCTATTTCCCTACTTTGTGAATGCAGCTTTAAGGCTATTGTCTTACTAGTACTTTTAAGGTTAAGTAGGGATACCTAGTCTGTTACATAATAGCTCTATAATGGGTACCATTTCATTTGAGGTGTGGTTCAAATCACAATGTGTTAAATCCCACCTTTCAGAAGACATTGTCCTTTACAGAATCACAGAAATGTGCCCTTAAATATAAGCCCGAAACACAGAAACCCTATGGTACTCCAATTAGTCAATAGTTTAACACTAACTCAAGCTCTCCCAACTAGATTATTTCATCCTGGATTCTCAGAAAATCCTGTAGAGTGGCTGAATTAGTAATATTTAAACATGGAGGTAATGACGTGGCCATAAATTTGTAAGTGATAAGAAGTAGAGAGATCCTGGTCGTATTTGGAAAAGCAACCAGCACTGATGTACAAAGAGAAACAGATATGAGAAACTGAGAAAGTCATGAATTGCCTTAACTTCTAGTGCAACATGCTTAATGACAAGTCACCAGGCAGTAGCGGATCTTGGTGGGTGGATCACAGTTACATTTACAACAAAGGAAAATCCCATTCATTTGAAAGCTAAAGAATCAGTTTTTTCAAGTTATTTTTTGTAAGCTTTTTGTTTAGACAACAGAATGACCTTTCAACAAGTCTAGGAGATAAGGAAAGTTTTCCTAGGAGAATTGTTAATAAGAATGTCGTCTGATGGATGTGTAGGATTAGCAGTCAGAAACAGCCAATTAGAAATGAATGCCTCTCTGAACTGAATTGACTCCCCTAAAGATAAGTTGATGTCCTAAATACCAACACCTCAGACTATGAACTTATTTTTAAATAATGGAACTAGAGACGTAATTAGTTATTGTTGGGTCATATTGGAGTCAGAAGAAACCTTAATCCAACATACTTGATGTCCTTATGAGAAGCTGGTATGAACGCCTGAGACTAGAACTACACAAGAGGGCCACTGCTGAAGTGCAAACCCAGGGTTGCCAGCAATTTCTAGAACCTAGAAAGAAGGAAAAGGATGAGTGTTGGCTTCAGAGCAAACGTGGCCCCCACTGACATCTTGAGTCCAGACTTGTATCTTCTAGAAATATAAGCAAACAATTTTCTGTGATTTAAAACCAACCCAGTTCCTGATAGTTTGTTAAAAGAGCCAGAAGAGAGTACTTGAGATACCCAGAATAAGGGAAATGACACGGTCAAAGATGTGCAATGTGAGCGAGCAGCTCGGTTGTGAAATCAGGAGAGAAAGAGAGAGAGAGAGAGAGAGAGAGAGAGAGAGAGAGAGAGAGAGAGAGAGAGAGAGAGAGAGAAGCAATGAGGCTGAGGCTGGCCGGATGAACAAGCAGAAGCTAGACTATGCAGATGCTATGATTGAAAGATAAAGTTCTTGGAATACTTTAGGAAGGGAAATAAATGATAGAGTGGCCAATTTCGTGTGGTAAAAGGGTACTATGTTGCACTAAAAATATATGACATGGATCTGGGAAGATGATTTAGACCATGCTGGGCAGGTATAAGAACTGGAGTTTGGATACCCAGCCTAAATGCCATAAGTGCCACGTTAGTGTAGCTGCCCACCTATAATTCCAGTGCTAGGAAGGAGAGAAGTGAGTCTTGGAGCAGGGTGACTAGCTAGACTCTCCTGTATCAGTGAACTCTGTGTTCAACTTGGAGATTCTACCCCCAACCAATTAGGTGAAGGTGGAGGAAGATCCCAGTGTCCTCTATACATTATTTTTCCTTCTCTTTGGGAATGGTGGACAAAAATGAGCAAGTCTTTATTATGAAATGGAAGATGTACAAGAGGAAATGCCTAACATGTACACACACATCTCCTCAAGCCTATACTAGCAGAGTACCTCCTACTCCTGTTAGCCAAAGCACATCACAGGCAGGGTGTAATTTCAAAGGCCAGGAAAAGGTATTCTGCCACCTGATGGGAGAAGCTATAAAGTCATATAGCAAAGGGTATGCATATAGTGAAAAGGTAAAGAATTGGGGTCATTAATGCCATCGATCCACCTATTCTATGGGAAATTACCTCCAAGTACATGACTAAGCAAGCCATCCAAGAAGTAAAAAAAAAAAAAAATACAAAACATAGTAATGGTGAATGGTGTATATTGGTGCTTGGAACTTCAAGCTTCTAGAATTGTAAGAAATACATTTTTTTCAGTCACATTGGCTATAGTGTCTTGTTGTGGTAACATAGGAGAAGGCCATAGTAAGAAAGGAGAGATCTCCAGAAAGAAACATTCTTGGAGTTTTGGGTTGAGAACAAGAAAGGAGTTTGAAAAGATGAAGAAGAAACGCTGGTGGAAAAGCCCTGGGACATCAGGACTTGGAAGCCATGGGAGACTTGAAAAACAACAGCAGCAGCAGCAGCAACAACAACAACAACAACAGTTGTCTGATGCCAAGAGTTAAGTATCTAACAGGTTAGCAATTAGTAACTGAAATTAGCAATAGGAAGTTATTACTGACCTCAGTAAGAGGTTCCACTAGGAAGCATAAGGGGAGCCACATGCTGTGTATGGATGGAAGTCAGTGACGGAGTCACTTCAAGATGGCCAAGACTGTGATAGGGAAGAGAGAATTTGGCTAGCATGGAGAAGGAGTGTGCATACCTGAGGGATTTAATTTTTTTTTTAAAAAAAATGAAGATTGTAAATGCTGTGTAACTGGAACATGGACAGAGGGAGGAGGCTGAACACAGAAGAGCTTGGACAGCATAAGGTTTCCAAGCACATGGAAAGAAGGAAATGGGAAGTCTTCTATAGGAGAGGCACCTGTCTGGTGAAAGCTGAGAAGGCAGGGTGGGGGTGGGGGTGGAGACAAACATATACCGGAGGGTTTCCAGGGCTGCTGGCAGGGGCAATGAGACTCTTCCTCTTTGTGGTCCCCATTTCCTCTGTGAAAGAAAGGGCACGGTCATCTGTTGAAAGTTAAGCGGTGAGAAGACATTTCAGAAAATAGATGATAGCTCTCAATACTACAGTTCCCGCTCAGAAGGGGAGATTTGACTGTAGAAACACAAAATGACTTTTAGGCTGAGTTAACGATCCACTTGAGCCTAGAGATCATAAATCAGTCATAGCCATGTGCAAATGCAAATGCAAAAAGATGAGTGGATACCAGTTGGGTTTCACCTGACAGGCTGTTCATGTGTGAGCTGGGAGTCGGGGGCAGACTTCTGAACTTGCTAGGGCAAACTCAATCCCAATTCCCACTCTTACAGTCATCCCTTGTCGGTGGCTCCATTCATGTAACGGAGTGGCTTTCTGTACTGTGTATATTTACATAGAGTTTAGGCTTAATTTTGCACCATGAGATGAGAACCCGGATAGGTATACAGTGGAAAGCCTTGGAGGTTTGGAAAAGCCAGAGAGCCAGAGAGCCCAGGAGGTTGCTCAGGTGTATTAGGTTTGAGTATA
Source organism: Grammomys surdaster (assembly GCF_004785775.1). NCBI lineage: Eukaryota > Metazoa > Chordata > Mammalia > Rodentia > Muridae > Grammomys > Grammomys surdaster. The sequence continues at coordinate 149,133 of NW_021604731.1, forward strand.
CACATCACCTATTCCATTGTCATCCCAGGAATCCCATAAACATATGGTGACAGTGGCCCTGTTCTTTTCATGAAAAAATCCATTTAAGAGAGGACTCATCATCATCATTTGGCTTATAGTTTCACAAGACAGTCCATTATAGATCGGAAGGCAAGGTAACAGGAGCTTGAGGCAACTGAAAACAGTGCATCAATAGTCGGGAAGGAGGTAGTGGTGGGGAATCCTGGTGCTTTGCTGCTTAGCTCATACATATCTGTGTGTGTGTGTGTGTGTCTCTCTATGTCTCTCTGTCACTTTGTCTGTCTCTCTGTCTCTCTCTGTCTCTGTCTCTGTGTCTCTCTCTCTGCTTCTCTCTCTCTCTCTCTCTCTCTCTCTCTCTCTCTCTCTCTCTCTCTCTCTCTCTCTCTCTCAACCTTGCTAAATCAATGGGAAGCTTAGAATTAAGAAAATTTTCTAGGTACGATCTGACTGGCCAATACTGAGGTGAAATCCTAATTTCCTGTGTTGTAGAAACCACAAGACAATGGTGAAATCCCACACCAATTGTGCTACCACTCCAAGACTTGCCTCACTTTATTGGCTCATAGAGAAGTGTGCAATCAATTACAGCTACCTGGCCTTTTTAATATAAAAATCTATGGCAATTGCATTACAGTAATTGATGAAAGTATCTGTTCTGTAAGTGTATGTAAAATTCCTCATAGACCTACAAAGCTTTGTAGGTCTGCCATACTGAAGTATGTCAGGCTGTGGGACTTACGTAACAGAAACTTAGATTTTCATAGGTCTTCTTGGTAAAAGTCCGAGATCAAGAGTTCAACTGATGAAGTTTCATTCTGAGGCTTCCCTCTTTGGTCTTTTGATGATAATTCCCCACCACCACCACACACACCCATGGTATTTTCCTTCTCCCAAACCCTGGTTCCTTATCAAGACAATAACCATGTTGCATTAGAGTTCACCTATTTCTCACAGTCCGAAACAGTCCGAAAGTTGGAAAGCAGAAGAGAACACGCACAGCATTTCAGTAATGTAACAAGGGGTTGGTGGTCTTTGGAACAAAGGATTGAATCTCTGAAGGATCATTCACTGAGTGAAGAGGGACGTAAGCAGTCATTGTCTCTACTAAAAGTCTTTATTTGCAAACAGTTAACTCTAAGGAGCTGAAGAGAATAGGTAAGCAAATGATGGTGATGATGGTGGTAATGATGATGATAGAGATGATGATGATGATGGTGATGATGAGAACACAGCCACAATGTGGAGGATGCTCTTTTCCTCTAACTCTGAGAAAGGCAGCTTGGGGGGGGCATGTGCTTCCCATTGGCAACATGAGCACAGTGGATGCACAGAGAATACTGCCATCATCGCTAAAAGTTCTGTTGATCAAGAAATGGTCCCAACATGGTTAAATTGTGTAATCACATCTTTGACGTTTTCATTGACAAGATATTTTGCACCAACCAATGAAGATGAAGAGCTGGAATTGTACATTTCATACTAAGTAGACCTCTCAACTACTTCTGCTTTACAGCTTACACTCAGACTCTCTGAATGAGAACTATTTTTTTCTTTTTCTTTTCTTTATTTTTGATATTTTGAATCTTTTTGAGTCTTGCTGTGTAGCCCCGGGCACCTTTAAACTTACAGTGTTCTGGCCTAAATCTCTCTAGAGCTGGGATTACAGTCATTCCCTATCATACATGCTTAATTATTTTATAAAGTCTTTCTTATTGCAGTGATAACATTTACTATAAGAGGCAGCTCCAACAAAATTTTAAGTACACAATTATAGCATTGTTAACTCTAGGCAATACACTGTGTGTCTCTAGTACTTCCTTTTCTTGTATAACTAAAACTTTGTATCTGTTGACCAGAATCTCTCATTTCTCTCTCCCTATAGGCCAGACCAATCAGCAGTCTACCCAAAGTCTCTGCACCTTTTGGCCCTTAGGATTCCTCATTCAAGTGAGGTCAGTGTTTGCCCTCTTGTGTTTGGCTTACTCTACTTAGTAGAATGTACTCCAGGCTCACAATATTGTCCAAATGGCAGAGTATCCTTCTTTGGAAGACAAACAATATCCCATTGTATATACACATCTATCGAGCTATGTCTGTGTATGCCACATTTTCTTGATTCAGTTATCTGTTAATGGACACTATGGTTGTTTTTCTGGGCCTTGGATGTTGTGGATAATGGTGCAATGAACCGGGGAGTGTAGATAGCTCTTCAAGATCACAAGTCCAATGATTTTGCATAAGTACCCTAAAGTACAATTCTCTCATATTCTAATTCTAATTTTAATTTTTCTAGGAGTCATGTTTCTGTTCCCATAGTGGCTGTATTATTTGACACCAACAGTGTACCAGGTTCTTCATTTCTCCCGATTCTAGAAACCACTTAGGATCATGGTTTTTTTTTTTTTCAATAATAGCAATGCTAACAAGTGTTCAGTATCTCCTCATCCATTTGTTGGCCATTTGAGTGCCATCTTTGAGAAATGTCAAGTCTCCTTTTCATTCTTTAATCAGAGGATACTTTTTTCTTTTTTTTCTCTCTTTTTTTAAATAATTTATTTATTTTTTCTCAAATCATAATTCATTCACACAGGGGTTATAAACACAAAAAGGCAGGACGTGGGGAAGGGGATGACACTGGAGCGTGGGTGTTCAGGGGGAATACAGGTATCTTTCAGAACCGGGTATCGGCTGGGTGAAGGTTCAGGGGACAGGTCACTATGACTTAGCCTATGATTCACTTGTCGTTATCTAAGTTGGCATTATCCACCAAGGCTACCTAGTTACAAGGTCTATGACTACTCGGGCTTGTAAATTTCCACAAAGGCTGCCTGTTTATATTAGCTTATAGCCATCTGTTTCAATGTTTTTCCACAGAGACCCAAGACTTGGTGTTAGTATACATGTATGACAGGCCTATTGCTGATTTAAGGCCTATGGCTGATTTTAGGCCTTCAGTGTGTAAGCAGGGCTGCCCCTGACATGTCCTCCCTTCTCTAAGTATAGAAGGGCTGTGGCAATTCTAATCTTGCGAAGGCGGGGATAGAGGTCTGACCTCCAGTACTTGAAGGGGACCTTGTAATGGCTCCAGTCCCCCTGTCGTTGTCCAGTGAGGCATGAGGGCCATACCCGTCCCGATGTCTTTTTCCTGGAGAGGGGATACTTTTGACATCAACCCCTATGCAGTCAGGCTTGTCCCTCAGGGAACCCAGAGAGATATTTTTATCTTTTATTTATATTCCCTTGCAATGCTTAGCCTTGCAGACTAAGCAAGAATTCAGATTGCCTGTCAGAGGGGGTTCTGGGTGGCCCCTCTCTGCTTGGTCTAGGGGTGGAAGTCCCCTCTTTTAGGTTGGGTGGAGATGGGTTTTGGGAACACCCTGTATAAAGTAACAACCTCATCTTGAGTCTCGTGGTCAGAGGATACTTTTAAAAAAACCATTTTGTTGTAAAACATATAGCTCAACTCTTGTGGTGTTTTTCAGTGCAGAGGGATTCAATCTAGGACCCAGCATATGGTAAGTAAGTGCTCCATTCTCACATATCTGTTTTATTTTTATTTTTTATATTGAGTTATAGTTGGCCACTCCGACAGTTTCTATAGGGAGCAAGCTCATTATATATGAGCCCTCGGAGGGTAGCATGGATACAAACTGTTACCATTTAACTTTTTTTGTTGCCTTTTGTAAGTAGAGGGTTTTTTTGGATGCCGTCCTGTTTGTCTGGTTTTGCTTTTGTTCCTTGTACTTTGGCTTCATATTGACTGAATTGCCCAATACAAAGCCATTGGGGAATTACATGAGTTTATATTTATATTATACGTATAGTTTAGTAGAAGTTATGCTACCTTGCTTATAAAATCAACCACACAGTGAAGTAGAACGCTCACCACTAGGTTCTCTTGTCTCTTCCTCTTGTAGCTCCAGGGAAGCAGCCAGCAGGTCATGGTGATGTACAGGGAAATAAGGCTAGTATATGGACAATCTCACATTGTAGGCAAAGCTTGCCCACATCCTTCTCTAGAGCTGTAGGGTACTAGCTCCTTTCTTCGTCTCCATAATCATGATCACAATTTATTTCCTTAAGGATCCTTTGCAGAGTTGTTTCTTCCTGGGAGTGGGGAGAATGACAAAGGATCCAGAAGGGACACACCCTAGCTCTGAGTCAGGAGACCAGCCACCACTAAGCTCCCTTCCTGTTTCTCCATGAACATCAAAACCATTCAGCCCCATGATGCCCTATAGACGGTGTATATTTTGTTGGCCATTTGCAGGCAGGTCCAAGGACCAGTGATGAATACTTCAGGAGAGAGAACTCTTCCCCAAGTGTTACAGCTCAGTTAAAACAGTCAGTCTCACACAATTCTGACTGAAGTAACTTGTGCACTTTATTGCAATATGGATAGAGACTTTATAAACATTGAGGAGTAGGGTGGGGATCCAGTGGTGCTTCCCATTGGCTCAGTTTTGCATGGGGAAGGACTCTAGGTGTTTTCCTTTTGTGAGTGATTGTCAGGGTCTTCTCAGCAGGGTGTTGTGATGGTAAGTACAGAAATGGATGGGGAGTGGCTCAACTCCTGCTGATCTCATGTCTCTGAGATTCCTGTGGTCTGAGCTCACTCAGCCTTACCAGTTCTTATGCCTGTCTATAACAAGGTCCCACATCTCCTACAGCTGAAGTAACTGCCTGGGTACTGTTAGGTCTCTTTCCCATATTACTGCAGACGGACCTAAGTAAAGTACCTCAGCCATTCTGGGATGCTAGATCCAGTGGGCAGGCCTGATTTCTCTGCAGAAATGTGAGCTTGTGGTGGCAAGATGTAATTGACATTTGGAGCTTGTGGGAGTTCAGGCATAAGGCAGTGACAGCATCATTGTAGTTTAAGCTCTGAAATCAGACCATGTGATAGCCTGGAGGTCCTCCAAGGAGTGGGAGACTAAAGGCATGATGTTGAAAGAGGTTCTGGATGTAATCCGAGCTCTTCCTCTTACTGAGTGCATGACACTTTTTAAAACCAAACTGCACTTACCACATAAGTAACAGTATCTGCCTGCTCTACGCTCTACGGGTTAAATGGGGTGATGCATCTGAATGTGTAGCTGCTCATCACAGTAGCATGGGCTCATTACTGGCAGCTGCTGCAGTTAAAGCATCATTATTGTTCCTGCAGTGGGAGAGAGCAGCTGGTGATAAGACAATGCCTTCTGGAGGGCAGATGCGTCACAGAACATCTGGGAGAGCGCAAGCTAACCCGGAACCATCTCCTTCCCCGGCAAACCATTACATTTTGCCTTGTTGCATATTGGTCACAAGCTTCTAGGATACATTTGCTAAAAAGGACTCTGAAGTCAAAGCAAGTGCCAGTGTGATAGCACCAGCTCTGACCATCATAGCCTACATCAGAGTCTCAGGGGGGGAATGTTAGCAGGCTTGCTCAGACTTTATCTTTCTTAGTCTTTTGGGACATAATATTTAATTTTTTTTCATGTTCTACAAACTAGCTTATTTTGTGTTAGTGCCTCAGTAGGTAAGTGGGCAAGGGATTACGCAGATAAATCTCCAACTCCTTTATGGAGGACCACAGTGTTCAAAGGACACATTTGGGGGGAGGGGTTGATGTGTTTACAAAAAGATAAAGAGATGAAGAGTATATTCTGTGGGTGTGTGGAGAGGTATGGGGGAAGGGGATGTCTCAGAGATATCTCTTCCTCCTGAGGGACAGTCACATACCGGTATAGCATAGAATAGAGTTTATTCAGGGAATGGGGAGGGGAGCCAGGAGGGTAGTAGAGGCAGAGAGAGAGAGAGAGAGAGAGAGAGAGAGAGAGAGAGAGAGAATGAGAGAGGAATAGAGGCCGTCCATGACCACTTGGAGAGAGGGGGAAGGGAAGGGGGAGGGGCGAGGGGACAGAGAGAAGCTAGAGGCAAAAGATCAAGAGAGAGAGGAGGGGGCAAGCAGCCTCTTTTATAGTGGGCAGGCCTACCTGGCTGTTGCCAGGTAACTGTGGGGAGGAACACACCTGGCTGTTGCCAGATAACTGTGGAGGTGGAGTTTAGACAGAATACTAACCGTGGTTAGATGGGAAAGCAGTGAGGGCAGTGAGAAGTGGGAAAAATCAATCACAGAGTAAGAAAACTGACAAATGTTAGATCCTGGGCAATTTCCAAAACAGTCTAAGGACCAGTGGCCAGAGTGCTAATGCCAGAAGGGCCTACGCCTGGGTGAGCAAAGACTGCCACCTGCTGGCCATGGAGAATACAACTGCTGAGGGATCGTTTGCAAACCCACACACTTGAAAAATATTATAGAACTGGAATGAAGAGAAAAAGGAAAATACTTAAGACGTAGTGTTTTGCCATATGTGTGTAAACCTGTGGTTGATATATCAAAACCATACAGCAGAGGCAATGTGATTAATAGGTCATTTTCCAGTGTGCATCCTTTTTCTTTTCTTTTTGTGGTGGTGGTGATAGCCTTAATCTCCTGTTACAGGACAACTCCGGACATCTCAGCTTCTGAAGAAAATTTGGACCACAAGTACATGCCACTGCAGCCAACAATCCCATTCTAATTTTTAGTAGCTGACAAATTGTAAATATTGACAACGTGCCAGTCATGAGTCTGACTGCTGCATGTATCTTATTCACTCTATTTTACATCTGTGCACATACACATAGGACGAGTGTGTCCTAGATAAAGTTGATCAGCAGGGAACTGGATATGTCTGATATCAACCCATGTGGTGTAGTTCTGAACATATATATATATATATATATCATAAAGAAGCAAGGGACTGAATGCAAATACCAGAAGTGAAGATAGGCCAAAGGAGAGAATAAGAGAAAATATGCAAACAATTTTGTCTTCTCATTTGAATCAATCCACAAATATATACCAAGCAATGTGTATGTGTATATATGTGTATATCCTACTGTGTTAGGGAATGTGAGTCTCCAAACCAAATAATGGATATGGTCCTTGTCTTCAAGGAGGTCTGAGTCTAGTTGGGGGGGGGGGGCGGTGATCAGACATATGTGGTAGCATCTGAAGGCACCAAAGCAGTGCACAGAACTGTGGCGAATTGTATAGGGTAGGGTAGTTGACAAGCTGAGGAAAAACGTACCAGGTAGCAAGGAAATGGAGTTCTACCCTGCAGAGCCTTTTATAAGCAACACTATGGAAAGGCCTGGAAGAAAGGATTAGGACTTCATGGCTGCAGGTTAAAGACTATCTAAGGAGGATGAGCCTTACTGATGACTAACCAGTTAACATGCTCTCCCTACACACGCATTTGGCTTAAGAATGGAGGACCCCATTGCCTTCCAAGCAACATCCTGGGAGGAGATCTCCTGAGCCTCCCATGTCTACACACTATGTTCCCACAGCTCTTCATGTTTGTGTCACTGGAGAAGCATAGTAGGAGAACAAAGGGCTAAAGAGCTCAGCGAGCCAGAGCACAGTTTCTAGAGCCAGGCTACAGTCAGGTCCCTGCTTGGCATTTAGCAACTGTGTGTCTTTGCGCAAGTCACTTACTTAGCTTCACCATTCCTACTTTCTCACTACACGGCATTCAGAATCGGGATGGCTTCATTCCTGTGAAGCATGGGGAACAGGCCCTTGTGCTCAGGGACCTGTTTCTATGTGGTTGTGCTAAGAACAATACTCTTGAGATTCATTTGAGTGAATGTTTTCCTCTTTCTCATTGTTTGATCCTGTCTCTTAGTGGCCGTGAGTTATCATTGACTTGGGATTGGGGAATGGAAACAAGTGATTGGGGTTAGGATATCTGAAAGAAAGTAAAATGTATCCCTCCATTCAGACTTGGAAAAAATAAACACCAGTTTTCAGGGTGGACGTCATAATCTTGAAATTCAAGCTTTGTTGTGAGCATGAACCCTTATCCAATTCTCCTGGGCTCTGACTTAACACATCAAAAGTCAACCCTCTGGGACTGAGGCCACCTTGCTCCTCAGTGAGAACACTTGTCTCCTCCAGCATGAGAAGCATAAGATATGGGATCTTCCCCACATAGAAAGAGGAGAACGTAGGAGAGAAGTCTCTGTGTGTGTGTGTGTGTGTGTGTGTGTGTGTGTGTGTGTGTGTGTGGGGTGTGGTGTGGGTGGTATGTGTGTGTGTGTGTGGTGTGGTGTGGTGTGTGTGGTGTGTGTG
>NW_021604731.1:157420-195800 GCF_004785775.1 Grammomys surdaster
GTGTGTGTGTGTGTGTGTGTGTGTGTGTGTGTGTGTGTTTAGAGGGCCCATGAGGTCTCACCCATGTCTGAGGAGCTATTGGAAGTTAATGATTGCCTAGGAAAAGGGTATCATTTTCTTCAGTGTTATAGTCAAGGGTAAGGTTCTCATGGTTTTGTAAAAAACAAACAACAACAAAACAAAACTCCTTATGCATGTTGACACAAGCAACTCTAATTAAACTCACCCAGTGGAAGAGAGTCATGAAGGTGGGAATGTAGGAAGGAAGAGGGAAGAAAAATAGTAGCAAGAAGAGCACTGAGAAAGAGGGATGGGGAGCAAATACCATCATAGTACACTCACGAAACGTACTATGTACTATTACGAAATGTTGTCAAGACGTAACATTCTTAAAATTAATTAATTAAATAAGAAAAATGATCTGAGATGAAAGCACATTGAAGTTGTAATGTTGGTGGAAAGGCCTCTCCCAGAACTGTGTCTGAGAAGAGGCCTAATAAATTGACTGAGACAATATCCAAATTAGAGGATTTTTGTGCCCCTTTCTGTTGGTGGCTGTCTACTGGATGTTTCTCTGTCCCCTCCAGATCCTGACTTTTAACAAAGGAAGGTAAACCAACTCTTTGGTGAGGCCACGTGAGCTCCAGAAGCCCAGCGTTACCTGGAGAGGATAGCATGGAAAGCTGCAGCCTGAAAAACAAAAGTTCGTGGTGCCCTCTGCTGGCAGGACATGAGACCATAGGTCAGAAGAGGGGACAGTAATCTACATGATCTACACAAATCATAAGGTTAAGATATAATGGTCATAGGAGGCAGATGGAGGGAGGGAGATAGGTGAGAGAGAGGATGGGGAGGAGAATGGGGGGGGGGACCTGGATCAGATGAGGGACAGGAGAGATGGCCAAATGGCCCTGAGGATGAATGGAAATATACATTTGGTGGGGTAGAGGGGGCATCTTGAGGAAATGCCAGACACCCAGGATAGGGGAGATCCCCATTATCAATGCGGGTGACCTTAGCTGAGACTCACATTACTGAGAATATGGAACCTGAAGAGGCCATCTCCTGTAGCCAGGCAAGAACCCCAGTGGAGCAATAGAGATACCAACACACCCACCAAACTTTCATCCCCAAACTTATCCTGTCTACAAGAAATGTAGGCATGGGGGTTGGAGCAGAGACTGAGGGAATAGCCAACCAGTAACCGACTTGAGCCCCATCCCATGGGCAAGTACCAATCCCTGACACTATTAATGATACACTGTTATGTTTGCAGACAGGAACATAGCACAACTGTCCTCTGAGTTTCCTTCCAGCAGCTGACTGAAATATGTAGAGACATAGAGTCAAACACTGGATGGAGGTCAGAGACTCTTATGGAAGAGGTAGGGGAAGGATTGAAGGCCATGAAGGGGATTGGAACGCCACAGGAAGACCAACAGTGTCAACTAACATGGACCTTTGGGGTTCCCACAGACTGAACCACCAACCAAGGAGCATATACAGGCTAGACCTAGGCCCCCTGCACATATGTAGAAGATGTGCAGCTTGGTCTTCATGTGGGTCCCAAAGAACTGGAGCAGGGACTTTCCTAAAAGCTGTTGCCTGTCTGTGGGATATGTTCTTCTAGCTGGGCTGCCTTGTCTGACCTTAGTGAGAGAGGAAGCACCTAGTCCTGCAGAGACTTGATGTGCCAGGGTGGGGGGATAACCAGAGGGGTCCTCCACCCTCTTAGAGGAGAAAGGGAGGAGGAGGGATTGTGGGAGGGGATGACCAGGAGAGAGACAGCAATCAGGTTATAAAGTGAATTTTAAAGACTAGTAAAAGGCCAGGCAGTGGTGGCGCACGCCTTTAATCCCAGCACTTGGGAGGCAGAAGCAGGTGGATTTCTGAGTTAGAGGCCAGCCTGGTCTACAGAGTGAGTTCCAGGACAGCCAAGGCTACACAGAGAAACCCTCTCTCAAAAAACAAAAACAAAAAAAAAAACAAAAACAAAAAAAAAAAAACTAGTAAAAGAAAACCAAGCAAGCAAGCAGAGTGGTGAAGCCTCAGGAGTGGCTGACGTTAGGACCAGCTGCCAGCAAGATTAGGAGGGAGCGAGGGAAAGAGGAAGGGAGGAGAGAGGGAAGGAGACAGGAAGGAGAAGAAGAGGGGGAGAAAGGGAGTGTGTATGTGGTGGGGGGGGAAGAGAAAGAGAGAGACAGAGAGAGATAGAGAGACAGAGACATGAACTTATGAACGTCCGTGAACTTCTCTGCTGTGAGGTCACAATGTCTTTCATATTCATGGTAACTGTCTCCTCGGAGAAAGGAGGGCAGGGGACGTTCAGCAAGACCTCCTAGTTTTAGTCAAAGGTATCTGGTTCTTCTTCTTTTTTTCTTTAACTTTTGTCTCTAAATTAGGTTACAAAGTATCAGGTTTCCTTCTAACACTTCCATGAGCTCTTAGTTTTCGTGGACTCTCCCCCACCTCTCTCTACTTTCTTATCTCCCTGTTTCCATCCTTGGATACCTTTTTCCCACCCTCAAGGTTTTCCCTTCCACTTCTGTATCATTTGTATACTATTACAATCTCTGCCTATGCTGTCTGAAGCCTCTGTTTTGCCCCTCTCACCAACCTCCTTCAGTTTTTTTTTTTTTGGTCTCTGTGCATAGGCACTGTTATATACACATAATCAAAAACTGAGAAGCTGGGGTGGGGGGGATAAAGAAAATTAAATCTAGGCTTAGACTTGAAATCCAAGATTAGGCATGTCACAGTGACACTCTACTAGGAAAAAATTCCACGATGCCTGTTTTGTTAGGTTAGTACCTGAAAACTAAGACACTGTAGCTGTGTGGCAGGCAGTAGAGTGACTCCGCTTAGTTATCAGCACCCCCAACCTCAGGCTGGAGAGTGGGGAACAGAAGTCCACCAGCTGAGGAACACGGTAAGGAATCTAGGACAGGGATTTGTCTGAGAGTCCAGTAGAAGACAGTGTGAGACTAAGATTTAAGTAAAAAAAAAAAAAAGAAAGAAAGAAAGAAGGGTGTTCAGTAGTCCAAAGCTCAGTCAGAGCTTGTAAACCATGCAAAACATAGAAATCTGTGGACCTGGAGGACAGACCTGAGTTTCAACTGCATCAGTTATACCTATAAATATTGGGAACACCTGTCCTCCCTGAGAAAGTCCAAGCCCCTCTGGCTGAAACATCGATGTGTCCAGGCTTAGCTTTTCTGGCCAGGGGACTACCCCCACAACTCTCCACCAACTTCAGCCAGTACAGCTATTGCCAGAGCAGTACTCGTATACAAGAATCCTGAACTGCCCCAGAACTAACCCCAGCACCATCCTGTACATCAGGTGGGGCTGATTTGTGATTTGGCCTGCATCACGGCTATCTGTGATGATTTTTCGGCTTCTCACAACTCATGAGATACACACAACTCAGCTTACCACAAGCCAAGATGACCAATATTCTGCCCTCACCAACAATATACCAAGTTTACGCAATATAGTATAGTGCAAGGCTCCACTCATGGATGAGTAGCCCAGAGTATTAAAGCATATAAGCCTTTGCCCTGGAGCCCTGCTTAGCTGTAGAAGCCACACATGGACACGTCGTCCAGCTCCCATTAACAGTTCTGCCCGAGGCTGAGCCTCTGGTGCAGTTCCTGTAAGGGAAGGCATGCAGCCTTAGTCTATTGGACTTCCCATTCCAACACTTGTGGCTCATTCCTAAAGTCCTGGGTTATGGGGCTAAGGACCTGGCAACCGTTTAAAGCATAGCTCTTGTTCCTCACCCATTGTTGTACTAGTCTTCCTGGATAGTGGTCTCAGAGAGTGATACAGCTTATGGCTCTGGTGGGTACAGGTGCTTGTGGCTGGTCCATTGACAATGATTCTTAAAAGTCTAGCCACAAGCCAGTAACTGTAAACAAGTCCCCCCAGAACAACCGCTGCAGGGACAGACAACTCTCTCTAGATACTCTACTGCTTGTTTTTTTTTTATGGAAATTTATGGAAAAGCCCGACTTTGCCTACAATACTGAAATGACAACACATCATTGATAGACTTCTGACAGCTCCGTACCTTGGTGCTATGTAATGCTAGGATAAAGCAAATGACTAAGATTCCTTATCATCAGTTCCAGATGCTGTCATATGCCAACAAGCATCAGCAGCTTTCAGAAAACCATGACATAACATGCCAGAAACTGACCAGACAGTAACCAGTGTGATAGTAATCTCAGAGAACTTAAAACAATTATTTTAAGGAATTTAAGGAATTCTTTCAACTCAATAAGCTTGAAGAAACCAGAGAAACATGCCATTATTATAACAAGGAAACAACAAAATATGAGCAATTTAAAAGTCAAATAGAAAGTATTGAGACGAAAAATATGTTTAGGAAAACTTTACATGTAATATGGGCTCTAAATAGAATAGACAAAAAGAGTAAGTGGGCTAGAATATAAAGTACTTGAAAATATAGTTTGAGAAGAAAAAAAAAGAAAAAATGCTTACTGGTATTTTGGGGGACAATATTAAAGAAGCAAATATGTGTGATACCGGGGTTTGCCCAAGAAGCACCTGAGAATGTCAAAGGATCAGAAAATTATTTATGAATCAGAAGAATCAGTACTGTTTAAATGTCTCTACTTCCAAAACCAATTATAAATTGAACACAATTTCTATAAAAAAAATACAGTGGCTTTCTTCACAGATGTAGTAAAAATGTAAACTTACATGAAACCATATTAACTCCCAGTTACCAAAGATACTTTGAGCAACAAGAACAAAGCAGGAGCTACTATGCTACCTTTCTTTAAAAGTCACTATAATGCTATAGTAGTCAAATCACTATTGGATTGAAATACACACACACACACACACACACACACACACACACACACACACACACATTGGGAAAGAGCAGAGAGCCTAGAAGTAAATTCACACATTTATCACCAAATGACTTCTGAACAAAAATGCCAAAAAATATAAACTGTAAAGAAGAAAACAGTCCCTTTAACAAATGGTGTTAGAAAAATTGCACAATCCCATGCAGATGAATGTTTAAGACCTTAACATAAGACACCACTTAAACTACGAGAATAAAGCTCAAGGGAAATGCTTCACAAAATTGAAATAGGCAAGACTTTTGGGATATGATCCCCCTGAAATACATACAATGAAAACAAAAGTATACAAGTGGGATTATACCAAAGGAAAGGAAACATTCGAACACAGTGAAAAAAATAACCTACAGAATGAGAACACGTTGTTATTGACTGTATCTGAAAACATTCTGATATCTGAAATACATGAGATCTTAAAACCAGCAATTAGACAAACCAATATACATAGACAATTATATACATTTAATTATTCATAATTATCTAGGATAATGACTCTTTTACATGCCATAGGCTATCAGATAAAAATGCCAGTGACAGAGATGTATCATTTCTCTTCCAGTTGTTGGTCAGAGGAATCTCATAGTCTCTCAAAACGATGCAGGCTACTGCCAATGCTCTTGGGTTCCAACCACACCTTGAAGGTAAGAAGCTATTGCTGAAGATACCACATACTTGAATCATAAGACAGAGAATTCAAGCTGGTACACTAACCTAGATGTTTCATCACTCCTGGATAACATTCACAGTGCTTCTAGATATTATGCATGCAGTCATCCACATTTCAGTTGTGAACCCCGAAAACTACAGTAACAACCAGCCTGGTAAAATATTCCCATAGGTGTAATAGTGGCCTAAATGTTACAGAGGTAACTAAAAGCACATTCTGATTGGATTTAAGACCTACTCCACAGGGCACAATACATGGTTGGTATTGTAAATCTAGTCAAGAACCTACAGCTAAAGAAGAGATCATAGACCCTAGGGGGGATTCTACTACCATTATTTTTGATAAATGGCATCAAACTGTTCTTTCAACATGTCCTTATACCTGTAGATTAGTACATCTCTCAACTGTTTTTTTTAATTAATCATTCCATTCGTTTACATCTCAAATGATATCCCACTTCTCAATTACCCCTCCACCAACACCACATCCCACATCCACCCTCCACCCTCCCCTTTGCCTGTATGAGGGTGCTTCACTACCCATCCACCCTCTCCCACCCCACCACTCTAGCATCCCCCTACGCTGGGGCATCAAACCTCCCTGGGATCAAGGGCCTCCCCTCCCATTGATGTCAGGCAAGGCCATCCTCTGCTACCTATGTATCTGGAGCCATGGATCTGTCCAGGTACTCCTTGGTTGGTGGTCTAGACTCTGGGAGAACTGGGGGGTCAGGTCAGCCTATGTTGTTCTTCCAATGAGGTTGCAATCCCCCTCTGCTCCTCCAGTCCTTCCATCAGTCCTTCACCAGGTTCCCTGAGCTCAGCCAACTGATTTTAGAGATTTCTTTTTTGCGGAAGATGGTGACAATTAACACAGAGATACACAATGGACCAGTGTTGAGAATAAGAAACTGTGGAGTGTTCAGCTCTAAATGGGACATCTTGTCATACCCCTTCCTCCAAAGGCTTGGGGATCACTGCAAAAGCGACAACATTAAGATCGGAAGAGCCAGAAGGCCTGGAGGAGTGCCACAAAAGTGTTGTTTGAAAATAATAGAGCTTCACGTAGAGACTAACAGTTGCTGTGACTACATGCACAGGGCCTGTAGATGATCAAGCCAGTCACCATCAGAGTATGGATGAGGGAAAGTGGTAGTGGCTATGAGACAGAGGCACTGGAGGGGAGGGAGTTGAGGATAGATTTTATCAAAACACCCTACAATCATATATTAAATTCCCTCCCCCAGATAAAAATAATTAAAAAGGGAAATAAATATAGGTTTTCATGACAGCATTCACTAAACCACGTTTGAAGCAGCTCTGTCTGCTTCAACAGAGACCACAGAAGAGAGCCAAGCGAGCAATTCTAACTGTCCTGGGAGTCACAAGAAACAGTGACTTGGAAGAGGTAAAATTTAATGTTACTAAATGAGGCAAAATTAATTTTATTTATCTCTTTTTTAGGCCAGTAAACTTCAAATATTTGACTTCCTCATGTCATCCAATATAAAGGTAATCGTTAATATTTCCATTACTTTGTTTGGTTACTAGGGTTTTAGGCTATTCATGTTTTATATGTACACATTTCAATTTGAAGTAGACACATTTTATATGCTTAGTAACCATAAGTGGTTAATGGCTGCCACACGTCCCAGTACTGGAGTATACATAAGAGTATTCATTAATATTAGATGCTGAATATGAGTGCTATCTAAGGACATGACATTCTAGCATATAATTAATTTCCCTTTGGAAATGTGTAGATAATATCGGGGCCTTAATAATATTTGTTTTATCCTATAATTCCAGGCAGTTCTGTCAGGATACAAACAGCCCTGCATACCTGAATAGTTCTTTGGTGCTTAATAGAAACCTGGCTTATCTTTTTCCTTCAGAATCAGTTCTCCAGAGAAAGGAGAAAATGAATTCAGTGTGAAAGGTAGAAAATGTGATATAAAGAAATTCTAAGGTGCTCTCAAACCTAGGAAATGAGGTCAACGTTCAGGCAGAGGAATAGGGAATTTGCTTGCAATGGAACCCATAGTACTGGGTGAGAAGCAGGTCCCTGGTAGGTGAAACTCACCACGCTGCAATACACTCCCTAGGCCCTGCTCTTCTTATTTCTTTTCCTTTAAAGTGAATTTAGTCACAGGGACAGAGGGAGGGAGGGATGGGGGGGAGAGAGAGGGAGAGAGAGAGAGAGAGAGAGAGAGAGAGAGAGAGAGAGAGAGAGAGAGAGAGAGCAGACTCCCACTCCCAGAAATTATGCAGTTGACTTCCCCACATGTATGGGCACCACAGAGGTCAGTACATCTGTAGCGCAATGAATAAGCCTCACACTGGGGAAACCAACTTCGTGACCATGGTATCACTTCTGCTATGCCTGGACCCTAGCCCTATTTCAATAAAGAAAAGCTCAGGGTCAAGATCAGATTTGAAGTCCAGGACTAGACAACATTAAGCCTTTTACAGGTGAAAGATTTACCCTCAGGTAGAAGTGGCTGAACCTTTTTTCCCACTAATCTTGTATGTCCATATACTGACAGAAGAAATACATACATGAAATATTTGATGCGCCTAACCCTCTAGAGACATCTGGTTGCGGGGGGGGGGGGGACCCCGGGGGGCCCCACCCTCTCAAGAGGAGAAGGGGAGAGGAGATGAAGACATGGACTCTATGGGGGGACTGGGAGGGAAGACAGCAATTGGGATGTGTTAAAATAAAGTAAAATAAAATAATAAATATTTAAAAAGAAAATATATTCATAAATTGAAAAAAATATATGAGTGCAGGTCATACAGCCTGCTTTTAAACACAATCCTTCCACATGCATCACATCACCTAAGTAGAGCTCTACCAGGAGTTTGGAGGAAACAATCCACATTTTGCTTCTCTTGCAATCATCTTCTGTTCTTGACAACACTGGAGGGAGAAATTGATGGTCTCGGTGGGTACTGGATTGTTTTGGGGCCTGTATGACGATATGGCCAACTGCCTAAGCAAACTGCATTTGTCCACAATGAGGGCTCTTAGTAGACAGGAAAAACTATCCCCACTGAAATTGCCTCACAGAACAGTAGTCCTGCAGTTTTAGCAGTGCTTGTAGGTTCACCTGACATGATAGTGGTTCCATCTTCAGCTTTTAATTCTTGTTTATGGTGCATGTCAGGAAGAATCTGATGACTACTTTGACCACAGTGACAGTTTTCATCATTTTCTCCTACCACTCACAACATTATCCCCATTGGCTTGAAAATAATTGTACAAATGTGTGCTAGATATTTATAGTCACTAGAGAGGATGGCAATTCTGCCATTCCATTTAAGAAAGTCCTCTTGGTAGAGACAGTAACAGCAGGGTGCCCTTCACTATGTTGAGGTGGTGATAGTGGGGGATGGTCTTGAAACATTGCTCTGAAAAATAAAGTTTCCATTCTGTTTTGTTTCTTGAGTTCTTCTGCTTCTAAAACTGACTCATTAACTGTAGACTTGAGGTAATTAAGATCAGAAGCAAACTGATAAGAAATTAAGCCAGTATGCATAATGCAGATATGTAAAGAAGGTGTTATTACCAGGATGCTAGGGAGTAGGCTAATCAGATTTCAATCAGAAACTCATCACTAGGAGAGAAAATTAATTGAGGATGAGAGGTAGGCAGGGAGGAAAAAGCACACACAGAAACTTCAAATCTGTCTCCACAAATCTTTCCTCTTTGGAGGGCAGCAAAGCCTGAAATTCCTCCCCTGTACACGATGTTGACACACTACAGCCATTAAGGAAAAGTTTCTTCTCATCATCTGCTGCGGAGATGCTGCTGTTTGCAGTTTTACATGTCTCGAAGATGTTCTTTGGTCTGAACCCTGCTCAAACCACCACTGCTGGAAACCTAGTAATTTGCAAAGAAAAGGTGATGGGGCATTTCCTAGCAGCTGGGCCCAGCCTTTTGATATTGTACAACAACACTGTCATCTACAAAGTCCATGCTTCAGAGTCATGCAATTGATTTTAAAAGACTGCAAAAACCCACCTCATAATGCTTTAAGTAAGTTTACTAATCTGTGTTGGGTCTCCAGCATTGGTATCTTTGCTGTACGTGATGAGCAGGTGAAAACACCTAGGGTCTAGAGTATGGTTCTGCACAAAACTCACCATCTTGGCATTATCGGTGACCTCATCTGCCAGGGCTTGTTGTGTATCTGGAAAGAAGGAGCTAAAGGTTTCTGGATTATATACCAAGTTTCGCTGCTAAAAAGTATCTTTTCCTGAGATAGAAAACCTGCCAAGAAAGTTATTCATTTAATTATAATGTATAATTGGCATGCTTTTTCAGTTGTAAAGACATTCACAAAAATAGCTATGTTCGTTCCTTAAGTTATAATTTGATATGAAAAGTAATTTCTGGTGTTCTATTGCACAGTAGGTGACCACAGGTGGCGGCACTGTACTGTGTTTTTAAAATACCTAGAAAAGTGATTATGAATACTTTCACCATAAGGAAATGACAAATGTTTGAAGAGACAGACCTGGTTACTTCTTATGTGAACACTGCACAATGGATACATATACTAAAATATCATATACTTCCCCATAAGAATATATAATATTTTGTCTCACTACATATCCCTGACTCCTGAGTGCTTAGATCAATGACATGTGCCACCACGCTCAGAAGTCTGTATAATTTTTGTTACTTAGAAAAACACCATCTCCTGTAAGGAAGACACAAAGAAATATGGTCAGGGGAGTATCTACAATGACTTACTGCCCTCACCTAATTCTTAATATTTACACAAAATCATATTTTTATTGAAAATAAATTTGTTTTCATACAATATATTCAGATCAGATTCTCCTTCCCCAACTCCCTCCCAGATCCTCCCCATCTCCCCACCTTCCCAACTCCATCTTCATTCTCTCTCTCTCTTTAGAAAAAAAAGAGAATAAAAAACTACAAGATATACATATACACACGTGCACATGCACAGAACCTATAAAAACACAAAATTGGAAGCCATATGCACAAGCAAAAGATTGATAAGACAAAAACAAAATGCCCAAACAAAGGGTTATAAGATGAAATATCATTGAGTTTGCTTGGTAGGGGGTTATTGAGAGGGGTGTAGGCACTACTCCCTCAACATGCTGCATCGGAAGGCACTGTCCAAGCAGGGATGAGGGCTTCTCCTTACTTGCATATATGGAGCCCTGATTTAGTCTTTCACAACAAACATGCACACATACACCAACACAATATAAATATATACACATATATTCTACTCTCTCTCCCATGCCATAAGCAAAGTTGCCAGTTGGGATGGAACAGTGGAATACTCAGGTGGGGGAGGGGGTACAAACTGTCAACAAACCCAGCTGGAAAGATCTTTTGCAAGAGGCACAGTTGAAATGCCCTAAGATGACAATTTCTGGACTTGAAGGACCATTAGTCATCATAGCCCCTAAAATTTAAAAAAGAAAAAAAGTAGAACTACCATATGATCCTTCTGGGAGTACAGCCAAAATAAATAAAATCAAGATGTTTAAGAGACAATTGCACTTCCATAGTCATTACAATAGCACTCCCAACAGCCACAAGAGGAAAAGGATCCAAATGAATAAAGAAAACATAGTATATACATATGATGAGATATTAACTTCCAAAAGGAAGCTGCTATTCCCGTCAACACACATAAATTGGGAGGACATTATATTAATCAAAATAAGCCAGACATGGGAGAACAAATGCCTTGTGGCTGTACTTAAATAAGGTGTCTAGAATAATCAAATTCATACCTACAGACAGTAGCTACCAATGGCTAGAGGGAAAACTATTGTTACTAGATGCATATGAAATCTCAGCTTTATACCGTGTAAGTTCTAGAGATCTGCTACATAACAGAGTGCATCAAAGCTGCTGAAAGAGTAATGCGAACTCTAAGAGGGTGGTTCCTTTGTCTCATTTTCCAAAAAAGAAAAACAAGCAACGGAAATGAAACTTTTTGAGGTGTAGCACCTTGTTTATGGCGATAATATCATGGGTGTATGCAAATGTCTAAACTCAGTAACTGTACACATTCAACATATGTGTCTTTGTGCAACACACACACACACACACACACACACACACACATATATATATATATCTCCTATAGTTGTATCTTTGCAAACTGAAAGGACACCTTTAGAAACAAATTATTAAAACAAACCACACCTGGCCCATGGTCTCCAATGACCCCTTTCAATGAGTGATATTTTTTCCAGTCACAGAAGCAATTCATTTTGTAGTATGTTTATGTTCACACTAAGCCAAAGTCTGTCATCCTTATATTTTATATTCATGCTCTCTAGAATGAATACACACACACACACACACACACACACACACACATATATATATATATATATATGTATATATGTATCCAGCAGCATGGCTTCAACAAATAGAGCTATGCTGTCTTACAAGACAGCAGTGTTTTCATGGATAGCTGTTGTATTGAAAGCCTGAAACTTTGCATTCTTAAACTTTTCATCCTACTGCAGGGATTTACATTTTACATTTTAAAAAGTACATAATCACAACAAACCATTTTCAAATTTGTCTTTTAAATGGGCCTTAAATTTAAAAATGAAGTCATTTGAGGATTATACAAGAAATAAAATGCAAGAGAAAATTGAAAAAATTAATTTATTATATGAAGAAACATAAACAACATTTGAGTCAATGACTCCGAGAAGTAGTCCACAAAAGTGCATACCCACAATCCACTGGCTGAGATGCACTGGCACACACAACCATACTAATGTTATAAGATGGGTTCCCAAGGAAATGCTGCGTTGTCAAGACAATCAATACTAAACTTATTTTCCTGTTTACAAAATAGTACAGATTACATTCACATTTAATTAATGCTTCAAATCAGCTATTTCAGTTGTAATGTAATTATCAAAAGATGCTGTTACATTCTTTATAAAGGATAATATCAAGACAATAAACTTATTTGCTATCAGAAGCACTTTCTGAGATCCACTGGGTCTTTTTTTCCATCAAGTACTAAGGGCTTAGGGGCTATTTTTAATGTTTTTATTTTGTAAGTGTATGTGTGTATGTGCACATGCGTGTGTACGTGCATGTGTACGTGCGTGTGTGTGTGTGTGTTGTGTCTGTGTGCGTGCACACATGCACCATAGTTTGCTTTTGGAAACCAGACAGCTGTGGGAACTGTTTCTTTCCTTTGACCATGTAGGTCCCAAGGATGGAAGTTGGGTTGTTGAGTTTGGTGGCATAAACCTTCCCACGATGAGCCATCGCGCATACCCTGAGTACTAAATTTTGTGATTAAGTGATGGTAAGAGAGGGTAACGGCAAAGAAGACTAAAGACCTATACCTTAACTGAAGACATGATGTGGATGAAACTACTTATGTCATTTCAGTCAGGAAAACAACAAAACAAAACCACAAACAATAACCAGTTTATGGACTTGAAGAATATAATAACTCTTTATGGTACTTTGAAATATTTTTGTATCTATTACTTAATGAAATCTTTCCAACAAGTTTGTGAGGTAAGTTGGAAGAGTGTATGTATAATGTTAATTTCATAAGTTAGGAAACGGAGGCCTAGAATAAGTAAGCTAGCTTTTGGGACTGCACAAGGAAAATGCTTACATACCAAGAGACTGAACTAATATCTAATTAGCTAAAAATAAAAAACAAAAAACACCGTCTTTATAAGGCATTACCTGGGCCTTTGGTGTCTGATAGTTTCTCACTGCTAGTTTGGTTTGAGGTCATTCAAAATGCTTACCAACTGACTAAGGTAAAAGGGCTTACAATATATTTGAAAATTAAAAGTTTAAAAGTATTTTGGGGTCATGCTTCTAAACCAAGGCTCGAAAAATACAACTGTCCTTACCCTTGTCTAATTCTGAACCTACCTAGGAAGTATCAAAGTGGTACTAGTCTCACCCTCAAGACATGACCCAAAATTGGGTACCACCTCTACCCTCAGTCACTGGAAAGCTTCAAGGAAAGGATGTCCTTCACATTAAAGACTGAAAACACCTGGTGCCTGTAAACATAAGGAAATGATTTGAGAGTGAAAAGCATTTTAGGATGACCTAGGGACGCTCTTCCTACCGTCTCAATCATTTTGAACTTCTTAAATAGGAAATAACGAAAACAGGAGTGCTTTAGCATCTTAAGCTAGCTTTCCCTGTACTTGTTATATTTTCAACAGTTTTGTACCTCTGCACAGGAAAAGTATAAAGATGGATGTGTCATCTAAAGTATCACTTTCATGATGTATACTAACTATATCTAGATCTATTAAAAACAGGAAAAGTGATACAGGGGGCAGCAGAAAATAGTGACAAACATTAATTTGAATTTTATATGTTAAAAGTGGTCAAAATGGATGTACTGCCTATGCATTCTCATACAGGTAAACCACAAATTCTGGCAAACCAGAAGAATTACAAATGAGGAAAAATATTTCAGAAAAAGAAAATGGATGCTCTATGGTTCAGAACTTTACTCAAGTGTATACATACAAAATGGTACAAAGATTAACAGTGTGGATGACACATCAAGGAATACTTATTATTTTATGAATCCTCTAGCATAGTAAAATATTTACTGGACTAAATTTCTAAAAAGCAATTATGTTTATAAAAGCAATTATAAGGAGTATGATGGCCAAATAATTGTGTTTTACGGATTTATGTGGTCAGAAAAGTAAATATCTATTCTATCCCACAGAATCACAAACAGAGGTGCCTTTGAAAATGTATTAAATTTTGTTACAATTCTTATGTTAAGTTGGCACAAATTTTACGGTCACTTGTTTCTAGACATTTCATCATCCACATTTTAGTGGTAGAAATTGTAGCACTTCTTGCTGGTATTTTCATCAGACTATTGACAATATTCTATCCAACCCTGTTTAATTAAAATAAATAGTTCCAGATCAGAGAGAAATTATTCATTAGATGAAATAGTGTGGAGGACAAAACTGAAGATCTCATTAAAATTAAATTAAATTAAAGATCTCATTTAAAAACTTATATCAAATCAAAATAGATTTCGTGAGGAACAAAAACTTCTGATCATTTCATTACTTTTTATAACTTAGAAAGTTTCTAAGGTCAACATTTCTAACTAAGGGTGGTAGTGAGGAAACCACTTCTTTTTCTAAAAAATTGAAAAAATTAAAATGTCCTGTATACTTGCATCAGGGAAGAGATTTCTTGCATAGGGTTTTCTAGAAACAACAGCAAATGAACTGAGGTAAGTATTGTTTAAAACTTTTCTGGCAGGCAAGGAAGGGGGAGATGGAAATGAAGAGTATTAGTTTTATTTTTGTCTTTCTTAAAATATTAATATTAGAAAATCTACTAGAAATTTCACAGATTTATAAGACAAGACCGAGTTATGAGGAGAATGAAGCCTACCTTCTAACCAATTCAGATCTTTAAACACTTAGGTATTTGTATAAGCTACCATCATTTTGATGTTCTAACAATTGTCCCAGTCCATCCTGATCCCTCCTTTCTTCAACATGTGGAATGGAACGTGGCTTTCCTAAATAACTGTACCAATGGATCCTAGGGAATAAAGTCCCCAAATCTAGGCCCTTGAAACAAAATGCACATTGCATGCCAGAGTGGCTACAGTTGGTTATGTACAAAAAGTCTTACTGAGGTGAAAATGGAACACACTGATAAAACAAACTTAAGTAGCTCCCCTGTAAGCTATACTTGAAACAAAGTTGTGAAATCCTTTGTAACCTATTCCAGCTATCATGGGGACTCTTGTATAAAGCTATATTCAGCAATAGAAAAGCATCAGGCTACTGAGACAACAGGCTAGAAACTGAAAAACAAGCATTGTTCTTTATTCTGCCTGGTGGATATGACCAGGTCAAATGAAACGTCAGGGATACTGTGTCCATCAATGAAGTGGCCAGTAAGGCCTGCAAGAACATAAGAGAGTCAAGTGTGAAACAAACTGTGGGGTAGTAGGCTTCCCTAGTGTTCCCAAAGCTGCCTCAAATCTAAGAGCTTTATAAAAGGTAGCAGCTCACAGGGAGCTGACAGCTAACTTCCTGCCTTAGTCCCTGTGCAGGGTTCGTGACATGTACGAAGGTATGAAGTCTCATTACTTGTAAGAAGCCTCGAATTCCATTAAGCGGAGCACAGATCAACAGCAGTCCAAATCTCAGTGGTCTCGGGGGTCAATTTACTGGTAGAAGGCATTACCTCTTCCTCTGTGCATGCCTTTAAGTCTGTGTCTATCCTTGCTACTGGCTCGGTGGATTTGCTCCTCATGGAGGACCAACAAACACACCTGAGACATGACCTAAAGCTTTCAGAAACACTGGAAGAGAAGAGCTTTTTGCAAGGATGGAAAAACTGATAGAACACAAGCATGAAGAGAATGCCGGTGCAGTACCCAACGAGCAGCTGCAAAATCAACAGAGGTGCACACACATACATGTATATGTCAGTTTTAAAAAAATACCACAGGAGCAGGAGGACAGAGTTCTCGATGAATCTCACCATGTAGTAAATCAGCAGCCGGTACCAATTCTGGGACTTGCTGATGAGCTCCGGATTGTCAATTTTCAGCTGGACAGCTGACCAGCAGAACATGTTGATGCCAGCATAGAGTAGAGTGAAGAAACACAGCACAATGGTGGTACCTACCCTACTTAGGGCCTTCTCTATGTTCTCAGGGAATGGGGAGCCACTGTACCAGAAAATGATCCAGGGGTACAAGAAGAAACTGAAGAAGTTGACAAGGATGACTGCTACCACCCAGATCTTCAGGACAGAGGTAAAGAGGACCAGGACGATGACCCGAGTGGCAATCTCAAAGCTTCTCCAGAGGAAGATACAGACATAGGCCAGGGGTTTGACTTTGACCTCATACTCATCATACTTGATTTTGATGGCTAAGATGTTGCAACGTAAGGCGCCATAGACAATAGACAGCAGGGACAAGGTCATCATGAAGCCTGAAGAGAGAAAAAGAAAGAGCACTGTCAAATTTCATCTCCACCAGGAAGCCTCTGGCCACTCCTCTGCCATCTGTCACCTACAGGCCTCAGATTCTTCCGTATTACTAAGTTCCACCTGGTGAGATTTGAGACTGCCCAGGGACTCTTACAGAATTACACAAGACTGGATACACATATTCCTGGTAGGCTGAAGCATCAGGGGATTGAGAGCCAGGGGGAAACCCTCAATAACTCAATTCTAGTCACAGTAAGAGCTTGTTTCCTTACCTGTTGTGTAGAATAACTGTCAGACGTGTTCTATGCTATTTCCCACTGTTCACTTCTAGTCACCTACTGTGATTTTTATCTAATAATGACCCCACTCATCTCCTTCCGTTCTTCAGTTTTCTCTCATGTTTGTTATACATTCCTTTCAAATGCATGGCCTCAAATCCTGCTTCAGAGGCAATGTAGACTGAAACTCATTCCTGATGCCAATCTTGGTCAATGAGAACATGGAAGGTCTTTTACATACTATGTTTTGTTCTGTCAGCTGATCTATCAGTTTCTGCAGAATCAAGACTGTGATTAGCATTTCATTTCTTCAGTTTTTTTCCTTTTCCTTTCTTGTGATGTTATACATACAAAGCCATTACCAAACCCCAGACCCTTAAAATTCTTCCATATTATCTTCAAGCATTTATAGCATTTAGTATTTTATATTTTGGACTGTTTTATATTTGGAATTCAACTTTATAAATGGTGAAAGTTCTGTGTTTACTCACACGTTACAGGTATTCTATAGGGACTATGCAGTTGTTCTAGCACCAAGTGTTGAAAGCAGTTTTTCTAATTGTGTAGTCTTTGCTCTCTTGTTGAAGATCAAATAATGTTGACTCTAAAGGGATCTATTTCTGGATAATATGTTCTGTTCAACTGATCTATAGTCTGTTTTGTCAATATTATATTATCTTAAGTACAGTAGCTCTATCCATGCCTGCTCTTAAAATGCAAATCCATGTATTCCCTTACATGTACTAAAACTATATCTAAATGATACAAAAAGGAAGGCAGTAAGATCTCTCAGTGGGTACAAGTGCAAAGTCGAACCTGACTTTGATTCCTGGGACCCACATACTAGAAGGAGAGAACCAACTCTGTCAAGTTGTCCTTAATCTACATATATACACACCATGAGCCACACAAAAATTAATTAAAATAATACATGAGAAGTTAGTTTTCCCCCTTAAATTTTTTTCTTTTTTTTGTTTTTGTTTTTTGAGACAGGGTTTCTCTGCGGAGCCCTGGCTGTCCTGGAACTCACTCTGTACACCAGGCTGGCCTCGAACTCAGAAATCCACTGCCTCTGCCTCCCAAGTGCTGGGAATAAAGGCGTGCGCCACCACCGCCCAGCTCCCCCTTAAATTCTGAGTCAATGGAAAATATATGTTTGATGGACCTAAAGACTCACATGTCTTCATTTTTAATTTGCCCAAGGGAAGCTCAATTTTACTGAAAGTATCAACTTTACTCAGTTCTTGACATTGATTTTAGAAAGCAGTATTATTCATTGTAAAGACTAACATCTACTAATATCTAAAAGCTACAAACATCAGAATAGACTAAGAAGTAGCTGTGCTGAGTTATTTTTCTTGAGAGGCTGATTCAGTGAATGCTTTAATGCAAAATATTTGTGTGGTAGTTTTTACGTGTAGTTATAGATGCCCACATTCTAAGGATCTTGTATTGAAACATTTTCTTTCAGTACTTAAATTTTTTCCACTACAAAAATATACTTCATATGCCAAAAAAACCTAGTCATGCATAGTTGGAATGTAAATTATTCAATCTCACTCTCTCTCTCTCTCACACGCACACACACACACACATATGTTATATTTATGATATTTAACCTGAAAATGTGTATTGCATTAAAAAAAATAAGAATCACAACAATTCCCAGAACCTACTAATGTAATGCCAACTCTTGTAATGCCAACTATTTACACATAATATCCTTTTCTCCATTAAGAGAATTAAACAATTATTAGGTGCTAAGTAATCAAGCATAGAATTTTGAAAATATAAAGAAATTATCTTAAAATCATATAATTTAACCACACAAGTATAAATGATGGCTGCCTATTGTAAAATATCATAGCAACTTGGCCAAGAAAGGTAATCCCCTAAGGCAGTGCTTCTCAACCTTCCTAATGCTGGGACCCTTTAGGATCATTCCTCATGTTGTAGTGACTCACAACCATAAAATTATTTTTGTTGTGACTTCATAACTGTAATTTTAATACTGTTATAAATTGTAATATAAGTTATAATTTATATCTGTATTTTCCAATGGTCTTAGGTGACCCCTGTTGAAAGGGTTATTCAACATACCCCTTCATCCCCCACCCCATCCCAGCCACTGCAAAGGGATCACAACCTCCAGGTTGAGAATCATTGTCCTAAGGAAACAAAAAGCTAACACAAAATGCTTGCAGTAAACATTTCTGCCTCTAGAGGCGAGTTGTTACCTAGGAAATGACTAGGATGTTGGTCATGTAAATACAAACTTATATAGACTTAAATGGAGAAAAGTACACAGAGGCAAAAAAAAAAAAAAAAAAAGAACCCTGAACATTGGCAAAGAGTATTCTCCACCTCTGCAGAGAACCAGGCCCTATCTGGTATCCCTCAGCCATGAATTTTCCTATCCTTGTCTTCATCTTCTAACATGTACAGAGAACAAGTCTTTAGGGGAATCTCATTTTCTAACCCTATCTACCCATAGTAAACACAGAAGGGTGCTACTTGGCAATCCTGCTGATTTAAGTAGTTCTTTAACCAAGTAGGCTCCTCTTCTAGTACAAGCAAGACACAATCTTAGGTTAAAAAGCGAACTGCAAAGGCTTCAGTGGATTCTAAATCCTTGCCACAATCTTGCTTCCTCTTTCCTAATTCTAGTTCATCAAAGTTCTGCGAGAATTCTGTGAACTTGGAGAAGCTTTTACTAGGTATGAATCTGCTCATTTCTTGACACCAAAAACCACAGCCTTTATGCAAAGAAATGAAGATTTATTTTTCCCAAGAATTCTGATTAGAGAAGGAATTCTAGTTGTTGGACAGGAGGACAGTTTCAATGTGGGTGTCAATACATACTGTACATACTTATGTCAATACATACTAAAGGCTGGCTGTAAGATAGAGCATGTTCGATGATGGTGCTGTTATGTAATTGTTGTCTGAAGACACCATCATTTCAAGAAAACCACAGAGCTCATGAAATGCTTTTGTCAAACAGACTTTAATAAAATTAACAAGCCAAACATGTTGGTGTATACTGTCATCCCAGGAGACTAAGGCAGAAAGATTGTAAGTTAAAAGCCATCTTGAGGAACCTAAGTAGATCCTATCTCCAAATAATAACAGACCATGTTCCAGGGATGGGGCAAGAATTGTGTAAGCCTAAAGGGATATGGAGTGTAAGGGCAAGGGAAGTTGGGGAGAACTGACACACACAGAAAGCTGCTAGAAAGTCAAATTTCAAGGCTGCTTCTGAGATGCACTCAGTCTTTTGTTTCCATCAATTTAGTAAACAAAGTATCACTTATCTGGAGCCCTGACTGTTGCCTGTACCACCCTCTATGACTGGTTTTCTTTTCAAAACCTCTATTGCATCAAGTATTGTCTTTCTCCTCGAAATTCTCAATTGCTCCTTCAATGCTGGCTCTTTTCTCTGAGTATATAAATCTATTTGAGTCAGCTGTATCTAAAAATGTGTCCTTCATTTGAAAAAACAGAAAAATGTTTGGGGAGATTTCTGTAATAAAAGGAATGGGAGGGGAGAACAGAGGAAAAGGAGAATGAAAGGATGTCTTAGCGCACACACACACACACACACACACACACACACACACACACACACACAGTCAGATACTTTTCAGGGAATTCCCTTCAGCTATTTCTAATCCAAACACTTACTTCCTAATCCCCCACTCCTTGTTCTCCGAATCACAACTTTGTGTTCCTTCCAATACCTTTCGATGTTCACTAGCCTCTTCATCAGATTCTGCCTGTAACATTAGCCACAGCATTTCCTACTGATCACTCTCACTTTCATGGCAGCCGTTACTCAGGGCCTTTATGAGCATGTCTTTCTTCTTTTACTCAGGAAACAGTTTCCTTTTCTCTTCTTATGCCTGTCATAGTTCTCTTGCTAGAGATGCTGTAGGTGCCTCAGAAAATAACAGCCAAACATCTAGAGCAAAACCATTATTTCCCCAACAATCTCTTACATACCACCACCATACAATATTCATATATCTATGTGTTAACTGGGACCCTTCTATCTTCCTCCCTCATTGCACTCAAATAGATCTCTTGAGTTCTTGCTCTTCAGACTAGCTATGAGCCAACAGCTTTTGAATGGGAAGTGTCCCAGTTCATGTCACTGCATTAGAATCTGTTTTCACAGTGTTTTCTAAGTGGTCTGTATGAGCACTCAAGTTTAGGATGTCAGTCTCTCAGACTTTCTCTCCTTGTCTCATTTAATCATGTCTGAGCATCATACGGCTCTTGCCATGTGCTCCTATATATCTATACCACGAGCCATCGTCTACCTCTTCTAGCTGCCTAATAAACTTTTTTATCCTTTTTGTTGTTGTTGTTGTTGGGGGCAGTGTCCCATGTAGGCCCAGCTAGCTTTGACCATGTAATATAGTTACGGAATAAATTTCTTGTGTCTGCTTCCCTAATGCTGGATTACAGGAGCATGCCACCATGCATGATTTGCTTCATTTAAGGTTCATCTTATTAATGATGCCTTCTGCAGCCTTCATTCATGTTCAGCTGTGCTAAATGCTTTTAAGGCTTTCCCAAGCTCAATTAACGGCTTGTGTTTTGAGCATTCTCAGCCACCTTTATGTCTTACCTGACTTGTGTAGGTTACTTCCTGTCCTATTAGAATGCAATCTCAGCAAGACAGCTACTCTCTCAGACCAACTCTTATCACCAACACCAAGAACAGTGGCTGACACAAAACAGCAACAAATTTATCTGAGCGTAAGTGACTGACTAATGACAAACAGTACAAATCATCCCTTTTTACTGCTGATGACAGCCGTCAACTTCAACATTCCCAAAGAAATAGTTGGAGAAAAAAAAACCTCTCTAACCTCATTACCATATGCTAACTTATGGGGTTATGGACTTAGGTGAATCTGTCTGCCTACGTGTATTTTCCTAAGTTTAAAAGGTGTACCTTTCTCCAACATTTCCAGAGAATTAGAATCCAAATTAGAAAAGGTATTTAAGGTTTAAGCCAACAATTTGAAGACGCTATTTGAAGTAAATCAGAGGCCTGCCACACAGGAATACATGAGAGCAAGGTAGTGTTTTCTGACCTCAAGAGTAATTAAAGAAGCTATGTAAGTGTTGCTTCAGGATGTGGGGCCCAGGCAAGGGCTAAAACAAGTCTGAATTATGTTGGTAGTGCCGTGGTTTCCTGGTCAGTTAACTGGTTAATGTTTCTGATGGATTCTACCACTTGCACTTTGGGGTTAGCTTTGAATACCTATCCTAGAGTTCAGTTTTGTTCTGATTTAATTCCCAGCCTGACCCTGAAAGCCCTGAGCAAACTGAGGAAGCCATGGCTGAAAACAAGAGGGATCGGCATCATTGTACGCTTGTACAAACTTCTGCCACGATTCCTCCTGGCTTTATCATCAATTGTTCTCTGGGTTCTTTAGTCCTCTCATCATGAACCAACCCCCTACCAGCTTTAAGCAATAACCAATCTACTTTCTGTCTCTATAGATTTCCTTAATCTGGAGTTTCATATTAGCGGAATAATATGATATGTAGGCACTGAAAAACTTTTTTTTTTTTTTTTTTTTTACTTAAGGTTCATCCATGCTGTAGTGTATATCAGCTCTTCATTCCTTTTTATGGCCAAGTAACACCTCATTTGCTTCCAGTTCCAAGGTACTGTAAACAGTGCTGCTTTGAACAATCATGTACAAGTCTTCCTATACACACTTTCCCCTTTGACTAGATAGGAGTAGAGCTATTGGATTGTATAGTAATTTTATATGTAATTTTTTGCAGAACTACCAACCTTTTTTCCAAATCAGTTACATTTTATATTACAACAATCAGAGTATAAGGATTCCAATTTCTCTATATTCTTTCTAACATTGTCTATTATCTAACTTTTGATTTAACCATTCTAAAGGATGTGACAGTTTTTCTTAGGATTTTTATTTTCATTTTCCAGATGACTTAAGGATATTTTTATTTGCTAACTGAACAATATATCTTCTTTGGTTGCTTTAGTTTCTGAACTATAGATCAAACTCATAGATTTTATCTTGTCATAAAGATATTCCCCTAAACTTGCCAGTCAGATCTGTACAGACTAGCATACTATAAAATAAAAACCTTATATTTATAATACCTGTCGATAAGCACTTATAATGGAAGGAGAAAGAAGGGGGAAGCAAAAACCAGAAAGGATTTCCAAGACGGCAAAAAGCAGATTAAATTTTTTGCCCCAATATTCCTGCCAAGAAAAACTGATCAATCATGTGTTCAAATGCATCAGAAATTGACCAAAGCGATGAATACTTCTGGGATTTAACATAGAAAGAAGAAAGGTCCCTAAGGAAAATTCTGAAACTTTTTTTCCCCACAAAATATTTACTCGAATGAAAGTACATAGTAAGAGATTAAAAATTGGAACAAAACTTTTAGCAGTCTCTCAAACCTGCTGGGTGTGTGAGTAAATATTGACATCCAGCCTCAAAAGATCACAAGGTGCTAGCTGCAACATAAAGGGCATTAGGTTTAAATGAAAAAATGGACTGAGCCCTCACAAAGACTGAAGAACAGATTTCAACTGACTGGGGTTGAGATTCACCCAGGTTGATTTGCTACTTTAAGGCCTTGCCTTGACCAAAGTAAAATAACTTATTCAAGGCTTCAAACCAAGAAGGATAAATACAATCCAATTTAAAAACATTATTCCCTTTATTTTTATATCATATTTTGATTACAGCATGTCCACCTTCCTAACATTCTCACATACCCCTCATTACTCTATTTCTAATCTATGGCCTCTTTTCTCACTAATAGTTAGTACGTGTGTTTGCATGTGCGTGCGCATGTGTATCCCTAAATATAGCCTGCTCACTCTGTATAATGTTACTCATATGTATGTTTTCAAAGCTGACCATTTGATATTGGATATTTCTCCCTATCTCAGCATGCCTTAATTACCTGTAAGTACTTGTATTTAGTTATTTCTTATGTATATGTGTGAATGCCCGATGTCTGCAGATTTCAGAAGAGAGCACTGGATCCCCTTGACCTGGAATTACAAATGGTTGAGATTGCTATGTGGGTTCTGGAACTCAAATTTGGGTCTTCTCTAAAAGTACCAAGTCACTAAAATAATTCTCCAGCTATAAAATCCAAATTTAAAAAAGCATAAAAGACTAAAGTTACTACACACACACACACACACACACGCCCCACTGGCAACCAAAAATGTGAAAACAAAATCAAATTTGTTAGTCTTCAGGAAATGAAGATTCAAACTATCAGACTACTACACAACCATCAAATTATACAAAAAGAATAAAATCATAACATTTGCAGAAAAGGGGATGGGACTGGTTATGTTAAGCAAAGTAATGCAGACTCAGAAAGACAAATACTACATTACAACTCTCATGTGAACATGTAACAATAAATGTTTATTAAACTGAAATTTAAAAGACAGTTATCTCATTGCTACTATGAAGTTGCTGCAAAGGCAAATGCCAAATAGAAAATAACCTCAGTAGCCAGGTCGACTGCAGCGAAACTTGCTATACAGATCTAACCAGTCAGAACCAGTAGACACTCTAGTCTGTCAAACTCTTCAACTCTCAGTGACAGACATTCCCTTTACCACTTTTTGTTCCTGAACATAAGCTACTTTAGCAGACGCTTACTCAGAGACTGAAGACTTTTCCTAAAATCCAAACTTATATTTTATTGAGTTGTTAGATTGCCCAAACAAATATTTTGGTCCATCAGTTACAACCCACATGATGTCAGCATAGCTGTATAGTCTACATTTTGTTCTTTTCCTCGCCAACATACTTCAATTTCTTGACTTCCATAACACTGCCTCCTGATAGACTTTTTGTACTCAAAAAGTAACCGTTCCCCACCTCTTTATCCTTTTATTGTACTTCTTTCATGACAGACATAAGAATTTTACAGGGGCTAATCACTTAATTCTATCATTTCTATAATATAATTATAAAGTAGATAGTGTTATTATCATTATAATCAATGTTCAATAACCTCCCTGGTACCACTCAGCTCAATGAACAGTGCTGGTATTGAAAGCTAAGCAGTCTCGTTTTAGAAGTTTGGTCTCAACCAGTAGGCTTTTCCACCTAAATAAAGATATCTTGGTCTATTTCTCAGTTTCTCCTTTTTATTCTCTATCATTAACAAGGAAAACTGTTGTTCTTACAACTACCCAGAGCCCCACTGGGACCAGAGACTCTTCCCTGACTCTTGTCAAGTTGATCACACTTGTTTCAACTGAGCCCACATTTGCACCTATTTTCTACTCTCTGAGTCAGCCATATCTAAAGACCTTTTGAAATTATACTGCCTATGGCAAGAAAATTGATAAGCCTAACTTCACTAAGCTCATTTCTAGGGATCACCTCTGAGGATACAAGCAATGTTCAGAAGTAGGGCAGGGACATACTTCTCTATCTGCCCTACCAACTTGTCCCCTCCTTTCTTATCATTCTGTCTCAGGCCGAAAGCAGAAGCATCAGTGAGTTTAGCTGGACAAGCAAACCCTAGCTTTGATAGTCAGATGAAGGAGGAAGTTCCTGCATTCCCATGTGGGCTCTGGAAGATGCTGTCCCACAGCCATTCAGAATGTAACACACAGGTTCCCCATTCAGCTGCATATCCACAGCTAGGTCAAGGCATGACAAACTCTCATGAATGCAGTGTTTCATGGACAGTGAACTTTGTGAACAATCAGCTATGGCCATTGGACCCCCTGTGGCTAAAATAAGCTATTGCATTGTTTCTTTGCTAACACGACAGACGTTCTAACCTCTATTAATCATCTCAGTGGCAGTGTTTCTCAGTAACTCTCTCCCACCTCTTTATCCTTTTTTTTTTCAAATGCATTATGGTAAAAAAAAAAAGCTTTAGTTAATTGAAACTTTCAATAACCACAGCCTTCATTTAGCTCTTGTTTTATCATTCTACCAATACTCTTTTAAGATAAAAGACATGTTAAATTGATATATTTGATAGATTATTAGTCGACAAATGCAAATCTTGTATTATTCACTGACATCTGGCATAGAGTATATTAAAAACTTTGTATTGCTATAATGAAGTACCTGAAATGATTAACTTTAAAAGATAAAAGGTTTACTTAGTATATCACAGCTGGGAATATGTGGTAAAAAAAAAGACAACTTTCCTCATGGTAGAAACTTTCCTCATGGTCAGAAAGCAGAGAGAGGGGAAAGGATCGAGATCTAGTGTCTCATTCAAAGGCATTCATCAATGCTGTAAACTGGGAGACTGCGCAGAGTGGAATATAACTTTCCCAATAATGTCACAGGTTGACAATTGTACCTAAACACAATATCCAAACAAGTTGTAGGCATTCAAAACTTATAAGTCAGTAACAAAGATTTATTATTAAACCAATAAATGCTATAGGTAAAACAAAAGTAATCCTTTTCATTTACTAGTCCATTATCAATATACAGATGTATACACAGAAACATTTCTTCTCATTAATGTTGATATCTAGATCTTTATCTACATGTACAATATGACACAGAAAATGTTCAGAAGCAGATAGTAACTCCATGTCTGAAACTGCAACTCAAAGGAAATTAATTCTCAGATATCCTAAAGGCATGAACTTAATGTCCTAATTTTCTGTAACATAATGAACACCATGTGTCTTTGCCCTAAGCCTGTGTAAGACTTATTGAATTTGTTTCATGTTCTTTTTCCTAGAGAAGGTTCAATTCTATTCTGAGTCTAAATCACTGATAGATGTCTTAAAGTACAATTAGAGATGCCAGAAATAGCTTTCAATATGTAGTAAGCAGCAAAAGCTACTTATACATGCAAATACAAGGACTGAATATTTAAACCATCTTTAGTAGAAAAGGCCACTAACATCAATGACTCCTATCCATACAAAAACATCTCCATGAGGGCTGCCCTCAATTCCATTCTCAACATTGTAAAAATGTAGTGCCGTGTGAGTCAGTTTAACTCTTTCTATATATTCACATTATTTCTTTATGAATATATAGCCATTAGTCAACTTTTCTTTTTCTCACTTAGCACACAGAGTGACTACAGAAAACAGAAAATGAGAAGTGAAAAAAATGTACATTCAATTCACCTTCAAAGAGTAATTAGAGTAATGTAGGAGAATTGCACTGTTATGTATAGACTTGTTTTTCTCAAACTCAAGTTCCTATATTAGGACAGTAATTCTAACATAATGTATAATAAAAGCTAGTTATTTCAACATACAAAAGTATGTTGAAAACACCAACAAAATTCATAAACATCTCTAAAGATTGATTAGCAAAGGTAAAGCCATGAATTATCAACATAAGAAGGGATAAGATCATTATAGTCATAAAGATATCACATGTGGAAAGGGACTGCATTAGAGACTTTTCTATTTCTGTGGTACGACATCATGAGCAAGGCAACCTACAGAAGAGTTATTTTGCATTATAGTTCCAGAGGGGTAAAAGTTCATCAGGAAGAAAGGACTGTAGGAGCCAGAGGACTCAAGGATACCAGGACAACAAGAGTCAAGTACGCAGGGCTCATGGGAATTCACGGAGACTAAAGCAACAAACACAGGCCCTGTATGGGTCTGAGCTAGGCCCTCTGCATATACCTTATGGTGTTCTTGTGGGTCTCCCAACAATGGAAGTGGGGGTGTCTCTGACTCTTTTGCCTGAGCTTAGGACCCTTTTCCTCCTACTGAGTTGCCTTGTCCAGCCCTGATATAAGGGTCTGTACCTAGTCCTAGTGCATCTTGTTATGCCCTGTTCAGTTGCTATCAATTGAGAGGTCTGCACTTTCCGAAGGGAGACAGAGGAGGAGTGGATCTGGGGAAGAGGGGAGTGGGAGACTGGGAGGAGTAGAGAGAGGGGAGGCTATAGTCCAGATATATTATATGAAAGAAGAATAAAGAAAAACCAAAAAGTTCATCATGGCAGATAAGCACAATAGCAGCAGGAATGGTGGCCAGAGCAGAAAGCAGAGTAATCACATCTTCCAATACAAACACAAAGCAGAGAGAGCTATATAGCCTCAAAGCCAGACCACACTGATATACTTCCTGCAGCAAGATTATTCTACCTAAACATCCCCCAAATAGTGCAACCAATTGAGAAACAATATTCTAACGTCAGAATCTCTCCCTTCATTTCTTCAACATTCCTGCAAAATTAATGTTGATATATGAAGTTTGCATATTACAAAATGATCTATGACATTAGTGTGGCAACACAACTATTTGGTAGAAAGGCAGGCCACCTCAGACTAAGCTATTGATCTTAGATCCAAAGGCTTTCAGAAAAGTAACAACTGACATTGTTTAGAAGAGGCTGCTCCACATGCAAGCATGCCTCCTGAGTTTACCATTATTTCTGCACCACATCAAGAAGAAACCTCTAAGCAAGAATGTAAACCCTGTACTCTCTGTCTAGGAATCTACAGCTCCCAAATATCCAAATGCAAAGTCACATGCATCTTGGCATCCTAGGTTTCTCAATAACCATATATATATATAGAAATAGAAATTCAATTCTGAGACTCTTCAGGTGAGAAAGAAACATACACACGCGAAAGAAACAAAGAAAAATAAGGCAAACAGGAAGAGAAAATGTAAAACAAACATTTACAATACTTAAGTCATTTTTTAATAACCAATTATCTATCTTCAGCTTTAAGATTGTTGGTGTTAACTGTCACCTTACTCTGTCTCTCTTTGTCTCTCTCTCTGTCTCTGTCTCTCTCTCTCTCTGTGGGAGACGGGCATTTGGCCAAATCTGAGGTTGGGAGATTATCTTGAGCATGTCAGTAGATGTGGAGAGATTCACGACTATAAATGGCACTGTTCTTTAGCTAGGATGCAGGATTATATAAACGGAGAAAGAGAACAGAGTTGTAACATGCAGTATTCATTGATTGTTCTCTATTTCTCAACTGGATATAGTGTGCCAGTTGCTTCAATGTGCTGCTGTCTTGACTTTCCTACCCTGAAGTATTACACCCTTGAACTGTGAGCTCTAATGAACCCTTTCTCCCTAAGTTGTTTTTGTCAGTATTTGGGGAAACCAAGACAATTTTCTAACCGTTTAAGGAAATAGATGAGAAAAAACAACCATTATCACTTTTGCTCTAAAAGAATTTGTGCCAAGGAAGTCACACAAATCAAGGAGACATAATAATATTATAGTCATAGAGGAGAACAGAAGTCACCAAACTGTGTCCTATCGTTATATGACTCAAGAGCTGAGAATATGACAAAGTTCAAGCACTTACAAAGCCAGCATATATACTACTCAGGCATATAGTGTCTCTATAGTACATTCATACATCCACTAGAATGATAAATACTAAAACCATGACAAGGAGAGCTCACAGAAATTCCCCTCACAGAAATGTTATTCCCAAAAACGAAAAGGAAACATGTATCTAAAGCAAACATGTCATGTGAAAATTGATTAATCAGACAAAGAGGTAGTTATTATATTATTTTCTGATTCTATTTAATAATACATTACCAATGTTTTGAATTAAAGTCCAAAAGGGTACCTGTAATTAGTAAGTGAATTGACACTATAGACATTAGTGTACCATTAGCAGCAAAGCATTCAGGGGACAAAACAAAACAAACAGAAAATTGGGGATTGTAGCTTGAGATTGTAATCCCAGGATTCTAAAATGCAAAAGCAGGAGAATTGCAGGAAGTTCTGGGCCAGATTAGACTACAAAGTAAGACCCTGTCTCCAAATCTTCCAAAAAATTTTAAAATGAAACAGCAAGAACAGACAAATATATTATCTTCTCGTAGTAACTTTATGGCTAAGTTAAGAAACTGGAAAAATGCTAAATCTAAGCACAGCTACATGAGTTAACAACTAGCTAAGCAATGGTTTTCAGGCTAAGATGCTTCTAAAGTTGCAGGGCTTTCCACATTGCCCCTTCACAGTATCAAAGTTGTCAAATTTTGGATGAAGGAAGACTGATAGCTGGGATAAAACTTGAAAGTTATCCAAAAACAAAAACCCAAAAAACAAAAAAACTCACCAAACTTAGAAGACTTAAGAACATCATGATTCAAACTATTATTTCAGCAATGTGTTACCTTGAGAATGAATTCAAGAAAAAGAAATAAAACAAGAATATTAAGCCTTTCATTTAAGTATTTAAAATTATAAGCGAGTATCACTATTTTGGAAAGCAGTGTGGGAGTCACTCAAAAAAAAATGAAAAGAGAATTTCTGGATGATCCAGCAATCCCTACTCCTGGTTACATACCCAAAGGAAGTAAGATCCGTATGTTAAGTGGTATCTGGCTTAAGGCAGCACTATTCAAAATAGCCAAAAAGAAAGGGGGCAGGGAGAAACAACTAAATGTCTGCTAACTGATTAATATATATATATCTATGAATGTATACATAAAATGGAATCCTATTCAGCTATAAAAAGTATTAAATCCTATCATTTGTGGCAACAGATGAAAATTGATGTAGTTAAATGACAAAACCCTTATACTCAAAGACAAGTACCAGATGATCTCATTCATATGTGAGACAATAGGCTGTGGAGAATAATGGGGCATGGCAGTGAGGGTGAGTGGGACCGATGTGTCAAAGGATGAGCATTAAGTTATAATTAGATAGGACTAGTAAATTCTGGCATGCTGTTACACAGCACAGTAATTATAGATAATGATAATATATCCTAAAATAAAAGAGATTGTGTTGAATCATTTGATAATTGTGCCTGATACCAGCGGAATTCAGAAGAGGGAGTTAGATCACCTGAAACTGGAGTCACACACGGTTGTAAAACAAGACAGGGATGCTTGGAACCAAACCTAGGTCCTCTGCAAAAGCAAGTGTTCTTAACCACTCCAGAAGGTCGTTTGAAGAAGCTTTCACAGTTATGATGATAAAGATGACATTAGAGAGATGACTAAAGGATATAAAGAATTAAATGAAAAGGGAGACAAAGCTAATTGTTTGTGAATATATAGAGATAAATCATGAAAAGGGAGAGAAGACATAGCACTGCTTAGGTGGAAAGAAACAGGCTAGTGATTAGAGAAAGCTGGGTTTTGTGCATTTAAAGTGAAAACATTCTACTCAGTAGTGCTAATTCAGCAGATGTATTAACATGGGAGGCATTTACATCTGTCTCTCAAGCTCCTCTCAGTCAGACTTTGTGGATACATGATCTATAGCAACTGACAGAATCCTTGGCTTATGGCTAGACCAAACAGACTTTGCAGGTTTCTATCGGGCTGTTTCAGAGCCTTGGTTCACCAGGGTAGCCTATTGGGGAAGTAGAAGCCATTACCCAGCAGAGGGTAATTTCTGATGCAGCTACGATAAATCAGACATCCCCAACATCCAGCACCAGTAGCTCATGTGGGTTCACTCTCCCGCTTCCCTCTAAAAACCTTACACTTAGTGTAGAAACATAACACATAAACATATTTTAAAAACATACTCTCACTATGTCAGCATTTCAATGCATTTTAGACATTTGGAAGATCTTTGCTTATGTGTGTACATGTGATTAAGCATGTAAAAACCTGAGACTGATGCTATAACTGAACTGTGTAAGCTTAGTTCATGTAAAGGACTACATATAAACATAAAAGGCAGTCCTCTAACTCATCCTCCTAATTTGTCTCTAAGAACATAGAAATTGAAGTTATTACATTTAGATTAATTCATAAAATGCAGTCAA
This sequence comes from Grammomys surdaster, assembly GCF_004785775.1. NCBI lineage: Eukaryota > Metazoa > Chordata > Mammalia > Rodentia > Muridae > Grammomys > Grammomys surdaster. The sequence goes on from NW_021604731.1 coordinate 189,046, forward strand.
TTTTGAAAGCAAAGAACATAATAAAGTTGTGTGTGTGTGTGTGTATGTGTGTGTCCATAAGTTACAGAATGCGTTTGGCTAATACAGAACTCAAGAGTGTGATCTGATCATACAGATGGATTTGTCAAGTCACCAATATTCAAAAATGTATTGTAAAGCTAGACCTATATATCCTAGCTTATTCATATTTCACACAAATATAGTAGAAATGACACAGTGAGAGGATATTATTAATAATAATTTCCAACAAATACCTCTAAAATCACAAATTCAAGTACTCTATACTAGCCAGCCTCTAGCCATCCATCCAATGCACTTGTGTAAGAACAACTGCAACTGTGTTCTGGTTAGTGCTTAGTAAACTCGCTGGTAAACGAAATCCTTTATTGCCCCCGTCCAGCTTAGTGTGAAACTTCCTTCACTCTCCTTCTGAAACCTAAAGCATTTATTTCTTCACACACTATGTAGTTATTACAAATTTCTTACAAAATTTGTCCCGGGATGAAATTACCTTCCTTATCCACAGTTTTACAAGTTATCATCTCTATTCATCTACTTTCAAATAGCACAGGTTAACAAAAAAAGTTCATTCGGGAGACATGACAAGAAAACAAAATAAAGTTGGGGAAGGCAAAGAGGAAAAGACACAAGACCAACAGAAGCATTAAGCTGGTTACTACTCTAAGATACTGCATGCATTCATGTCTGCTGGGGATTCACCGAGATTCATGTAGACAAGATCCTAGTTATCCATTTGAAGGACAGTTTGAATTCAGCTTTGCCTATTAACTGCCACCTCCCTTAGTTTTGAACTGATCCAATGAATGTTATCTTCCACATAGCACCCACAAGTACCCAAGCTATATTCTCTGGCACAGGTAAAAGCCCTAAGAAAGAAAACATTGTAGTGTGTAATAGGGTATGTGCTCATAGTAGGGTACTGGCAATCTGCACTGACTCTTTTACCACAGCTACAAGGATATGTGTCTCAGGGTATCCAAGAATCTGCCAGGCTTCGTACTTTCTCTCTCCAGTCTATATATCCATTCAGAGTGATCATAATCCTTAGGGTGCATTTACTTAGATGTCTCAAAAACACCACCATCTAAAAACTGCCATAACATGAGAGAAGTCAGAACACATCGATAGATTTAAAGTCTGTGACAACATTTGACGATGGTATCACCATACGATTTTCTGAGCTGTGTTGTGCTTTTGTCAAAGGATGGGGCTAGAATGGCCCTGGCCAAGCTCTAAAACACAGGCATCAGTATTTTTACTATATTGGAACATGTCATCATCAATTGTACTGCCTCCATCTAAAATAAGAGGTGGTCCCTTCTGGAGCAAGGCATCTTCTGAGATTGTCTAAGGCCCTGCTGCTTACCAGCTCTGGGCTGTATGCTGTCAGGTCACTGTTATAAAAAGGGAATACAGTAGATATTCAAGTTTCAATAGTTTTCCCTTCAACAATATAACAAGACAAAATTATTTCTAATTATACATTTATTTTAGTATTTCTGGTCAACATTCTCCTACTGAACTAGCTATATCAGTCATTTCCCTCGTGAATGGATAAATAGCATATATACAGGTAACATGATTTTACCCTTTCTATAAAAATGCCTTTTAAACACTTTGCAACACAGGAAAAGATGACCATAGAATTGCATAGAAGGCAGATCTTGTTGACACGTACACATTATGTAAAGTGAAAGCCTGCCCTGGTATTTTCTTCTTGACTTGTACAGATGGATCCAGTGTGCCAACAGGATACTTGTATTTACTATTTTTATGCTAACTTTATGTTTCTGTTTGATTTGTGACGGACAGGTTTTTGTTTTTGTTTTTGTTTTGAGACAGTCTTACAGTCTTACATAACTCACGCTGGCCTCAAACTCACTATGTAGTTATGGACAGTCAAAGTCCTTGATTCTCCTGCCTCCAACTCCCAAGTGCTAGGATTACAGACATATAATACCACGGCTATTAAATGACTTCCTATGACTGGTAGAAAGAGGTGAAGATTTGACTTTACGATTTGGGCAGTTTTCTAGTTGTAGCCATAATTTACATAGAATAGAGTCCTTAGGTGAAAGACAACAGAAAATCTAGTCTGTCAGCTTTTTAATTCGTTAGTGGATCAGCTAATACATTTAAATTTCAACCTACTAAAAATTTCACGGCATATAGCTATTTAAGATCTTGACTAGGGAGGTTTCTGATTTTAAAAATATTCAATAGGAGTAGATTTATGAATTTAATGTAAGTAAGCATGTCTTCTCTAATTTCCCAATGTTATACATAATAATACAAACATACATTTTAAGTTTCTTAGAAATATTTTTCTAAAAACATACATATTCATGGCCAAATGAGCTAGAATTACTCATAACAAATATTTAAGATTATAAAAAGTCTAAATTTATGTTGAAAGAAAAGGAATTGTTGAATAATGATAAGATATTGTAGTCTTTTGATCAGTATTTCTGAGGTTTTTAGAAAACTAAAGATCAAATATTCAGTGGAGTTTTTTGAAGATAATTTCCAAGTAAGATAGGATACTGAGAATGGACTGGTAAACCTAATGCCCACACTGCAAATAGGTTCTAGCTTTGGGTCTATAAATGACTACAGTCGTTTCTGCCACGCTGTGACAGAGACTACAGGAGCAAGGGGTGTGGGAATGCACTAGGTGTGCCCATGAGACATACTAAGTCTGATGAAAGGACAGAAACTCATAATTATCCATCACTCTTCTTTTCTTCAGGAACCACAAAAGTCTTCTGAAAAGTTATGTGAATAAAATTATAATACTAGGAATCTCAAGATAATGTGGCTTTTTTTTTTAGACAGTTGCACAGCATAGCTCTGGCTGACCTGGCCTTCTGTTTTCCAGACTGGCCTTGAAATTACAGGAATTTTCTTGCTTCAATTAGCCTCCTAAGTGCTAGGAAGATTTCTTTTTTTCTTTTTCTTTCTTTCTTTTTTTTTTTTTTTTAGGTTTTTCAAGACAAGATTTCTCTGTGTAGCCCTGGCTGTCCTTGAACTCTCTCTGTAGACCAGGCTGGCCTCGAACTCAGAAATCCACCTGCCTCTGCCTCCCAAGTGCTAGGATCAAAGGCGTGCGCCTCTACTGCCCTGCGCTAGGAAGATTTCTTAAGGGCAGAAAAGATAATGTGTCTGCCCTAAAGTACAGTGACTACTGCTCTAGAATGGGAAAGGGGAAGAATGGTAACTGATAAATTTGACCATCGTAGAAAACTGTAAAAGGTCTACAGAAAATGAATCTTAAAAAGGAACGCAAATAGGCACTAAAATTTTGCCAAACCTTGTGTGTGTGTGTGTGTGTGTGTGTGTGTGTGTGTGTGTGTGTGTGTAAACAAAAGAAGAGTTATTTGTGATACTACAGGTTAATTTACCAGTGTCTAAACTGCTGAGGTAACTGACTTCCCCCTCCTGAACAACAGCTAACAGCCAGTATTTCCTCAGGGAGGGGGAGGGTCTTTCATCTTGCTCAACTGCCTATGAGCTGCCTATAAGAGCCTATAAGACCTCAGGGAGGGGTCAGGCCTATTGCTCCCTCCATGAGGAAATGGTGATGGCCATCTTGTACAGTTTTTGTATCACAGCTGCTAAGAGTTTAAAACCACAATACTATCTAACTTCTACTGGGTTTATTAGTAAGACAGTCAAAAGACACATTTGGTTATTTTATCAAAACAAACCTTAAAACTGGTTTTATTTCTGTGAAAAATGACAGTTTTAGGGGTAGTAACTGCTAAAACATTACTTATATTGCTTTCCTATGACATGAAGTTAAAAATGCATGTTATGTTTCATGGTTAAACCTGTCTAAGATTTCCAAAGAAACCTTGGAAAGAAAACAAGTTTGCTACATCAGTATTGACAAGTCACAGGGGAAAAGTCAAAAAGCAAAAGAGGTGCTCAGCCGTATCTACATTAATTTTAGTAGAGGAAACCATGTTAACCAAAGTATGGTAAGGATTCTTATGTTCAACCAACTGCAGAGGAAACAGGGACTGTTGAAGATCACATGAAAAGAGTGGTACACTAGGACCAGAAACTAAAGAAAGTCTTTTGATTCTGATGGAAAAGCTGACTGGACAGCCCCTGAGTAGTTTTGTCTAAAAGGCCAGCAGCAGCAAAGGGCTAGGAACTCATGAAAAGTGAACACTTCACATGTGGACATTTAGAGACAGGGGCCCAGTGCTAAGTGCGAGCAGTTCCTGAGTGTTAGATAGCTCATGTATGTTTCCTGAAACATTAGGGGTTTCCAAAACACAGGCTCAGCCTCTGATGACAAGTGGGGCACTGCTCTATGACATATACTGTCACTGAAAACCCAGAGTTTCCTTCTGAGAACGGCTCAGAGTAAGTCCCAGGACAGCCAGGACTGTGTAGCAAGATCTTGTTTCAAAAAATAAGTGGAGGAAGAGGAGAGAGAGGAGAAGGAAAGAAAAAAACAGACTGTAGAAGTATATATTCTACACAGCATCATAGTACTATGTACCTACTAATCTTCATGTAAATCCTTTTAGAATAAGGCAGTAATTTTAAAAATTGAAAAGGGAAACCACCTATATTTTCTGTGTATTATTATTCTTTAATCTTTTTTTTTTACAATCCAGTTGTTATCCGTCTCTTGGACTGCCCTCTGACTGGTCCTCATCCCATATCTCCTTCTCTGTCTCCAAGTGGATGTCCCTCACCCCCTCCCACCCTACCCCACCAAACCTCCCCACTCCCTGGGGCTTCAAGTCTCTCAAGGATTAGGTTCATCTTCTCTGAGTCCAGACCAGGCAGCCCTCTGCTGTGTATATGTCAGGGCCTCAGACCAGCTCGTGTATGCTGCCTGGTTGGTGGCTCAGTGTCTGAGAGATCTCAGGCTTCCAGGTTAGCTGAGACTGCTGGTCTTCCCATGGGGTCGTCCTCCTCAGTTTCTTCCAGCTTCTCCCTTTACTTCTGGTTTCACCATCATTGCTCAGTGCTCTGGGAAAGCTCCTGACTCTTGAACCTCACGTCAAGATTGTACCACACATGGTCTCCCCCACCCCACTACCATCATCTTCTAACCTAAGACCTAACTTCCAAGGAAGCCTTTCCTACCACAGTTCATGTCTTCATCCACCTATCTCTAGTTAGCAGCTCTCACTGGGAGTCCAATGTGCCTGGGAGGCCAAACTCCTGGCCTCCTAAAGCCTTGTGGGTTCACAGACTACCAGGACAGCTTCTCTGTCCTCTACCTCCCACCCCACCAGGTCAACAGTACTTACACCTCGCCACCTCCTCCCACCAAGACCATTGCCCCCATGGTTTCCCTTAGAAATTTCCCCCAGACATCAAGTTCCCCACATTAACCACAACTTCAAACCCACCATCACCCTCCTGGGTGGTTCATGGCCACCTCTAGCTCAAAAACAAAAAACACAAAAGAAGTCAGGACCACTGGCTTTGGTTTAGATGCTTTAATAGCATGTTTGATTAGCTCCCCCACTTAGTAGGACAATGGAGCTGATTGAGGCTGAAGGTGTGGTGGATCTTCAGACTCTTGAAACCCAAGCATTCTCAGTTCTCATCTGGTTCTGATGACTCAAACACAGATTTGGTGCCCTCTTTGAAAAGTTGGTGGAGCTGGTCGTTGTTCTGTACCACTCGGCACAGATGCTCAGTAGTGATGCGCTTCCTGCCACTGGTATGGGCCTCCTCACCAGCCAGTTCAAGGATGTTGGACGTCAGGTACTCCAGAACACCCGCAAGGAAAACAGGTGCACAAGAGCTTAGGCGCCTAGAATAGTTCCCTTCTCGTAGGAAGCGGTCTACTCGGCTAACAGGAAACTGAAGCTCTGCTCTCCTTGAGCGAGATATGTTCCGTTGTCTCTGCTTCTTCCTAGCCATGGTGCCTTTTTGTGATGGTTTGAGCTCAGCTGCACCTTTCTGCTGGGTTGAGTCTCTTCAAATAACCAACCTTCTCACCCGCTCCTGTAGTTATCCTTGAGAGGTCTTTGTTACAACATACTTTATGATGTCACTGGTAGCCACTGAGCCAGAAGTTCAGTGCAGAAATGCCCATATTAGGAAACAGCTCACCTTACTGAATATATCCTTTTTATCTTTTTTCATTTTCATGTATGTGAATGCATGTTTGCATGTACTCATGTGTTAAAACGCACACAAAGGTCTGAAGTTGATCTCTAGACTCGCCCTTGATCACTCTTCTATCTTATTTACTGAGACGAGATCTCTCAATCCAAGCCAGAGCTCCCCAATCTAGATGGTCTCACTAGCCACCTTGCTCTGGAGAGCCTGCCTTAGCCTCCCACAGCTAGAATTACAGGCAGGCCACCAAGCCCACCTGGCTACATCCTCCTTTTACGGGAACTCTTTATTTGATTTGTATAATCTGACAAGTCTATGTGTTGATGATTTCTTCTTGATATGATGACATTTTTCTACATCTTAGACTCTAATATGATAGGTAACGGTTATCATGGCACAACACTGTAAATATATTAAAACTATTGAATTTGTTCTATGAATTAGACTGCAAAGAAAGAAAGGAAGGAAGGAAGGAAGGAAGGAAGGAAGGAAGGAAGGAAGGAAGGAGAGAGGGAGGGAAGGAGAGAGGGAAGGAGAGAGGGAGGGAAGAAGGGAAAGAGGGAAAAAGGGAGGGAGGGAAGGAGGGAGGGAGGGGAGGAGGGGAGGAGAGGAGGGGGGAGGGAAGGGAGGGGAGG
>NW_021604731.1:196200-218982 GCF_004785775.1 Grammomys surdaster
CCCCCCCCCCCTCCAAAACAGTGTTACTATTTTAACTCACTGGGATTTTAGGTTAGCAAACAGAGCATTGACTCAGAACAAATGAACATATAAACCGAAAAATCGTTTTGCTTCTCTGTTTGAACCCTAAATGTAAACAGAATTTTTTAACAAAAAAGCATGCATACATACATCTTTCAGTAGTGAACTTCTGCTCCAAGACAGTTATATACAGTTGTAGGGTCAGTTGCGGGGCAGAGCCTAGGAAAGCCTGTATCACTGATGCCCGACTGAATGCAGAGCGATGGGTAAACAGCTTGCCTTCTGCCTGGCCGACCTCTTTCTCGACCTCCTCTGAAAGACCATCTTTTGGTATCTGTCGTTTCTTAGTGATGCTCACATAAGGTTCTTCATTCTGGTTGGACTGACAGTAGATGCAAAAGACTTCACAACACCTAGAAACAAATCAATGAGTCACAGACATTAATGACTGGCAGAATTCTGTCCTTTCTCCCTATCATCCTGTTTTCACTCAGCCCGATTCTCTTGCCTGGCTACTATAAATCTCTCCAAATCATTCACTCTCAGGATCAGTAAGAAGGAGTTGCTTTCTCCAAGCCCTCCAGTAGACCAATAAGAACTGAGAATCAAGCAAAGGTGACACTGAAAGCTACCAAAGCTAAGAAAAGTAGAGAATGGGAAGTACTTCACACTCTAGAGATCCTCAAAAACACTTGGTTTTCTTCTGGAAACATCAACTGTGCAACTGTAGGCAAAGCACTTACCTGAACGTTTCCCCTCAATCATAAAATAGAGAAAATACCTTGTCGTCCTGCTGTGAAAGAGAACTAACAGGGTGTAATGCTGTTTGTGTGTAAATGTTCCACAGTTCCACATAAAACAAATGCCACAAATCCCCCTAGTTTAGTGTGTGTGTGTGTGTGTGTGTGTGTGTGTGTGTGTGTGTGTGTGTATGCAGGCTCAGCACTCTCTAGAGTCTGGAGACTAGAGGCTGGGCAGAATGGCTGTCAAGAGTTCAAGGCCAGCGTGGGCTATATGATAAGTTCCAGACGAGCTGCAGATGAGTCTAGGCTATAGTAAGGGGCTACAGGGGGGGATCAGGAACATGAATAAATTTGGATAAGTGTACAGCACAGAGTTGCTTGTCATTTAGAATTTCACTGGACGACCACAACATATTACCTATTTCTTAGCCCTAATAAGCCCATATAGGCCACAGCTAAATTCCACCTTGCCCAGGGTTTGGCAAATATCTTATTTAAGTAATTCCAAACCTGCTCTAGGGACAGATCCTTCACTAGTGACTAAAATTTTCCTCTCTAGATAATAGATACTGATGGAAAGAGAAAGTACTGATGCCTATGATTTACTCTGAAGCATACACAAATACATATATAGAGAGATACATAAATGGAGAGAGAGGAAGAGAGAGATTGAGATTGAGTCGATGCATGGAGAGATGGAAAGATATATGAAACAAAATGTTAATTGTAGAATTTAGTTTGTGGGTCCTGGAGTGTGTACGTCAGTAAGATTTTCTTCTGTGTGCTTGAAAACTTGCATAATGAAGTGCTGGAAAAACAGATTTTTCCCAAGAGCTAGAAGAATGCTCATGGCCTTGGGTTTCAACACTGAAAGACTTTTATGCCCTGAAACAGGCATTTTTATAACAATCTTACAATGCTGCTAAATTTTATGGCTTCATCAGCTTTATTGACTATTGTTAACTTTATATTATCATCTGCAGGTATCTATGACAACCTAAGTACATTTGTCATTTGAAATAGTAAAGCCCTTGATGTACAAAAAGAAATATAAGAACCTTTCTGGTGAGCACAAAGGACAGATTTCATAATTCTTACCTTTCTTCACTTGTTTCTTGGGAGGTGTGTGGTTTGTGAAAGAAGTAACAACCTTGTAACATATATGTAATCAAATATGTTTTCATATAGTACATCAAGACATGGCAGGGTAGCAGTCTACTTTATTCTGAAGAAAATGATAATACTTTTTAGTTCATGAATTCAAGCCCATCTCCTCCAAAATGTAAACCTTTAGCTGACCACTGAACACTCCTCAATACTGTTGGACCATTGAAAGAAGCAAAGTATAGAAGACAGAATAAAATGGCCATGGTATTTATTCTCAAAAAGGTGATCCTAGCAAATGTACTTTACTTAGAGAGTTTGAAGACTCTAAGTCCGTTCATTCAGAGGGGTTCACTCTCTAGATGGGGTAACGGGGCATAGACAGAATAAGTATAATACATAACGAAATCTTACAAAGAAATCTTACTACAAGAATTTAAACCAGCATCATCTGTAATAGCAAAAGAATGGGATTATTTTAGAAGTCCTCAAAATGTAATGGTAATTAAATATATCAAAGCACATCCACTCAAATACTATGTAGTTATCAAAACTGAGAACTGAGAAAAACACAAGACTTTTGGGCTTGTGAAATGGCTTGGTGGATCAAGGTATTTGCTGCTAACTAAACCTGAGCACTTGAGTTTAATACTTGAGTCTCTCTCACGTGGTGAAAAGAGAGGACTGACTCTCCCAAGCTGTCCTCTGACCTCCACACAAACACAAAGCCATGTGTACATGCACACAAACGCAATCAATCAATCAATCAATCAAAATTTTAAAAATTAAATTACTTGGCTTAATAATACAGTCTGCTTAGCATGTGTTAGGCCCTAGGTTCAATCCTCAACACACTTAACTAATTAAAATAAAAATGAATATACATTTATCATATTTTATAAAATAGTTTATCATATTTGATAAGGGGAGCAAATTATAAGAGAAAATTTACACATATAAATGTATACAAACTATACATACATACATACATATAAACAGTAGAATGATAGAACTGAATTCAACTGATTCAAAAGTGTCAATTGTTAAATAAAAACTGTATACCTTAGTTATTAAACAACTAGTATCTTGGTTAGACTTGATGGGGATAAATGTATTTTGAGAATTAGCAAACCCTTGAAATCCAACCTCATTTTCCCTGACAGTTTACAATCATAAACACACAAACACACACACACACACACACACACACACACACACACACACATATATATATATATATATATATATATATGCAAGTATATACAACAAAATCATTAAGAATTATTCTCTTTAAGCAGTTGAGTTAAAGGTTTTATTTTCTTCATTGTGCAAATATTTTATGTTTCTCTGTTATTATAACAAATATTCTTTACTTGTGCTATAAAAGTCAAACTTTTTAGAACTTTTAAGAGCAATATAAACAACTAAAATGGCAAAGCATGCTAAAAGCTGCTGAATTAAATGAATGAAGGAAATAAGGGTTTATAGAGTAATGTAATTCTATTGATGCCTGAGGTGACTATGTAAAACAGAGATCATTTATAGAATTTTTAAATGAAAGTTCAGAGATCAAGCATCCAAATGAAAAAAAAAAGGTTCCAGGAACAAAACAAAACAAAACAAAATTAATGGCACAGGTAGTCCTGAAGGTGGAGCTTCTCATAATCCACTGCTTTTCTTAAGTGATACATTTGTCTCTTTCTCCTCTTTAAGACAGTGTCTCTCTATGTAGTCCCTAGCTGGCCTAGACCTCAGTATGTAGACCAGGGTGGCTTTAAACTCACAGAGATCTGCATATCTTTTGAGTGCTGAGATTAAAGGTGTGTGCTACCACACCTTAACATAGCTTCATACTTTATATCTTATAAATCTGTGAACCGTCCCAAGACCTCTTCTTACTAGCACTTAAGAAAATTAAGAGAAAAACTACTACAGTTCTCTTGTTCTCTTGAAATTCTGCCAAGACTTATCCAGTTATTACAATTTTGTTGAGAGTTTGTTTTCATTGTTGATTCTCTGTAAGAGCTGCTTGACTAAAATCACCCAAGGTAAGGGCTACGCATGTAGCTCAGTGATAGAGGACCAGCATCTTTCAAAAAAATTAATCAAGGTAGTTCTTCAGTATCATGTACTTCTTGGCTCAGGAAGTTTTTGTATAATGTATATACAAGTAAGTAGTTTAGGTTCTACAGGCTTCTGTTCAACTCTGTCTCTGCATTGTTAAAAGGAGTAATCTATAAAGGAATGACTACAGTTGTGTTCCAATAAAGCTTTATTTACAGATAATTTGGCCAGAGGAACATAGTCTGTAGACCCCATGATGATCCCTGCTGAAAAAAATTAGTAATTTGACCCAACTTGTTTTTTACTTAGTTTCATTACCAAGCATAATATAACTCAATTGTCAACCATAACAGCAGTTTGTACCTTAGCTGAAACCAGGCATGTTGATGACAGCACGAAAAACTTGAGGTACCAAGGGCACTAATGAAAATACTTTTTCCAAATAAATACTATGGTTTCCAATCAGCCACCTTATGTTCATGTGAGACACATGCTCTGAGAAGCTGTACTAGAAAAGTATGCTGGTTAAATAGACAATATTGTGAAACCTTTGACAATCCACTTGCTTAACCTCCTGGACTATAGAAATAAGATCATGCCAGTTAGCTCACAGGGTTTTACTGTGGATGAAATTAAACAATGTGTGTACTTTATTTTACAAATGTGGACTGTTATTATTTTAAATTATTTTTAAAGTTCTTTACAGAGAAATGCTACTATGTATTACTTTGAAATATTCTATAACAATTTTAGACTGTTTAACCTACTTATTACATAGCTAGTTTTTTACCTCTCATTTTATTTGCTGAATTGTTCTAGTAATAAAAATGAGGGGATTTCTTGAAGTTGTCAGTCAATATTTATTCCTCTCAATTAATTTATGAAAAGTTAACATAACTGGAACAATAATAGGGGAATAGAGCATAAAAAATAATCTCCCCTCTGTTTTTCCAGAATATCTAGTATAACTTATAGCAAGAGTTTTCCTTCAAATTAGAAACAAAGGTAATTCAAGACACTATGCAAAGTTCGTATTTAAACCTAGGCTTATGTAGAAAAAAAACATAGAAACTATAGCTATACTTTTAAACATAAGACTAAAATCACAGTAAATAATGAAATAAGGAGTTCTACCTACGCCTTCCTGAAGGAAAGAAAGCGCAGAAGTGAGTTAAGAGTTTTAGCCCACAGTCATCAGTGGAAGGTACTGTAGGCCTCCATTTCCCAATACTGGGGATCTGACATAGAGCTTCAAGCATGTTTAGGCAAGCGTTATACGCAGTCAACTGTTGTCTATCACTTTAATTGGGTCATCACATTTTATGAACTCAAAAACAGCATCAACCTAAAAGTGGGAGTTTGGTTAACGGGAATAGAAGTAAACTGTCCCCCCCCCCGAACCTTAAAATATTACTAAAAACCATTGCTAAAGGATAAAAGTGAGAAGCATTGTGATTCTCTTGTTTCTGGGGACAATTTGATCTTTCTGAAGAGCTGATGATTTAAGAGTTCAAGTTAGAACCAGTCAGTAGGAAGAAACTCTACCAAGGTTCCTTGTGAATCCTGTACACCAAAAAAAACCAACATGTTTTTCCTTTTATTTGGAAGCTAAAGGTCTTGGAAATACATTTTTGTGTATGATAACTTCAAAGACCATGGGTCCAGTATTTTCTTGACATAAACCAACTGTATTAGAATGTGAGACTTCTTTCCTTAATGAAGTTTTTAAAAAATTACTGTGATAACTGAAGGATACTAAAGAGTTTATAATAAAGGAGAAAATTGTATTCATTCATTTTAAGAGAAAACGCTACACTCACAGTCTGCCACTTGGTAATACTGTCCTTAACATTTTAGTATATTTCCTATTTCCCTGCACCATGGTTTGTAGCTGCTGTGCTGTTTTTACATGTAATATTCTATTAACTTTGTCTTGAGCGACTCTTAATGTTAAGAGACACTTCTAATGACAGCAGGGATAGAGGATTCTTACTTACCTGGTTATTTTGGTTGTTTAATGTTGCCCACAAATGACCAAGCATTTAAAACTTTAAAGAGGGAAGTGCTGATAAGATGTACTGCACAGTCTACTTTCTTTTACGGTGCACAGGGAACACGATGAACCTAATTGCATTTTGAAAGAAAGCCTTGGGAACAGGTTCCAGATCCTCATTTGTATAAAATGGTGACAGAAACTGAGGGAGCCTGTAGCCAGTGGAGAAACCCAAGGCCCTAGGCCCAACCTCCAGCACCAAAATAATAAACATACAAACGAAGGTGTCTACTTCACGGCAAGGAGTCAATCAGCTAAGGCATGTAGGTATGAACCGAACCACTTAGCACAAGGAACTTTTGAGAATTCTCAGTTCCCCAAGTCACCCCACCCAAATTGACAGATGACATTAAATGATGAGTGCCTTGTCAAATCTCACTTACTGAGCAGGGACACTAGCAGGATCACAGGGCTCCACTAAGGACAAGGGTTCTCTACCAACTAATTAATTACAAGGCTTCGTAAGTAGCCCTCAGCCCTTTTTTCTGATTGTCCCCTGAGTGTCAGGACTTCTGCAGCAGTTTCTTCTCACTATTGCCAGCATGTTTCTTGTCCTTTCTAGGATTACCTGGCTCTTCAAGAATGGGCAACCTGTTTACCAAGTTTGCCATAACTGTTGAACAGCAAGTCAGTACAGTAAGCTAGAAAGGTTGTGTTTAAAATGGCATGCAAAGTTTGAGTATTGTGAATTTTTTTTAAAATCCGAACATAAAGTTTTACTTTTGCTTTTCCTACAAGATAAAAAAATATGAAACCAATACATTTAAACTCCCTTTGTGTTCTGAGATTAAGGTCAAGTCTGTTTCATCAGTGTGCATTTCTCCTTGCTTTGTGTTTATGAAGATTAATTCCCAGGGCTAAGGTTGTAGCTTGGTAATGGAGTATTTACCTAGCGTGTAGCAGGACCTGGATTCCATCCACAGCACCACAAACAGCAATAACAACAAAAATAATGTTTTTTTCCAGAAATGGCATTAACAGTTTTTCTTACAAAGCATGTTCCAGTCTTCAAGACACCTTGTGTACCAGATTTCATGACTATGTTTAAAAGCGGGCACAATCAGAAGACAGCTCTGGTATGTGTCTTCACTCTAGACAACTTTCGTCACACCAAGAGAAAAGTGGACTACATGGACTTCTAGACTTCAGTAGATGAACTAAGTAAATTTTCACAAAACACTTAGAATAGTGTCTCGTACGGTTAAGTGCCACATGCTTAATAAACTAAATTAAACGACCCACAAGGGCTCTGACTTGAATGGCGCTTAGAGCAACTTCCAAACGTCTGTACCAGGACCACCCAAGCCAATCCTACGGAAGTCCACTTGACCACAGAGAAAGTTACATATTTTCAGGAAACAAAAAAAAAAAAGGCAAAAACTGCTACTCTCTTGGGTCAAACTTAAGTAAACAGTGGCAACTGTATATGATGGCTTCCGAAATCCGGAGCATCTCAGTTTTAGTGACAAGCTAGGATCTAGTCTCATTTCCAAGATTAGAATGGTGAGGCTTGGGAAGGCAGGGCGGGTTAGCCCTGGTTCGAGCCACCTTGTCTGTCCCTTTCAAGCAAGGCCCCTCCTTCAGCTGAGGAGAGGTGGGGACAGCCAGGGCACAGGGGCTTAACGGTCGCCTGTGGGTTCGGCACTCACCTGTACAGGGGCCCAAGCTGGAGCAGGTGCATGAGCAGCGACAGTGGGCGATCGCGGCTGAGGTCGCGATGGACGAAGAGGAGCGTGAACTGCACCAGGGCGCAGGGCATCAAGGAGAAGAGCAGCGTCAGCGCCTGCCACATGCGGTCCCCTCCGGAGCGGTAGGTGCTGCTCAGGTAGAGCGCCGCCGCCGTCTCCGCCACGAACAGGAACACGGACGCTAACACCGAGGCCGGGAATTTCATCTCCGCGCCTCAGACTCGCCCCGCCGGCGGCGAGCGGGTGGTGGCGGCGGCGGCGGAGGCGGCGGAGGCGGCGGTGGCGGTTCCCCGAGCGGCTCGCGCGCAGCACAGCCCGCTGAGGGCACGCGGGCCCCGGAGCGCGCTGCAGCCCGGCCTGGGGGCAACCGCCACAGGGGGCGGGGCGGGGCGGGCAGCGTGGCCCCGCTCGGACACGCCCACGCGCACCGTGCGCAGCCGCCGGCGCGCGCCACACCGCTCGCGGCCCGCTCTTCAGAGACTGTTCCGGGCGGGCCGCGAACCCGCAGCTTCACAGTCCCGGCCGCCCGCCCCGCTGGTGCAAAGGCCCCTAGGAAGCCGTCAACCGAGCTGGCTCCCCTGCAGCCTCTGGGTCCTAGAGTCCGTTTGTTCCGGGCCGTGTTGAGAGCCCGGTGACAGTCAATTCAATAAACAGCAACCAGTAGAAACCAGAATTGGGGGCGGGGGAGTCTGAGCTCCAGCTCCACGGAGGGTTTACTGGCGGAAGAAAAGCCTGATGAAAAAGTTCAGCTTGTCATGCCGTTCCAAAATAGCCAGAGCCACTGAGATGCTTTTCAAAGAGCAAATGTCTTGTCATGCACTCGACATACTGGGAACTATGGTTAACCTTTCACTGAAACTTCTTGAACACGTCCTTTGTCTTTCTAGTCCAGACTGGGTAGGAGCATCAAAGGAGTTGTGGGGAGCTAAAGTTTTCTCTCCCAGATAAAACTACTTATAGACTATATTGCTGTACTACTGTGACTAACTCCAGACAGGTCAAAGACCGGAGCCTAATAAGGAAACAGTTTTCTAGCCCAATGCATACCTCTGTTGGTATGCCAACCCTCTGACTAACACAATTCTTTCACCCACTGTTTATTTAAAAGGTTTTAATACAATATATTCTGAATATATTCTTTCCCCTATCCCACTCCTCCCAGATCCTTCTCACCTTCCTACCCACCAAACTTCATGCTCTGTCTCAAAAAAACAACAAACACCTATAAAGGCAAACGGTAAGACAAAAAATGTCAAAGCCAACAAAACGAAACAAAAAGTGCAGACAAATCAATCAGAGTCCGTTTTGAGTTGGCACACTATTCCTGACTGATAAACTCACTGGCACTCAATTGGAATAATAATAGTAACAACAACAAACAAACAAACAAACAGAATTCTCCCTTCCAAGCATGTCTCAATCACAAATGCCTTCTTCATTAGGAGTTTGACTTTGTGTTCACTTCCCTAACTCACTGCTGGGATTTTGTCTAGTTTTGATCTATGCGGGTCCTGTGTACATGTACTAAACACTTGACAAACTTCTGGACATCAAGATGGACTCACCCCTGACCCTGCCCCCACCCCCACCCCACCCCAACACATACACACACTCACACCCTCTAAGGTCATTTTCCATGAAGAAATTGGATGATTTTAAATTTCAGGCATCTTGGGCTTTTTTCTACTTTGCAAAGTGATAGAAATACAAATAAAATGTGAAGATTCCTAAGATAGCAAGACAAGAGTAACCCTAAAGGAAGAGGCCGAGTTGGGCTGTTTTCCTTGGTTGGTAGAGTGACATCAGGAAATCTATTTATAAGGGTTGAGGGGAGAATTCAGCCAAGGCCTGAGAAGTACCAGGCCCTTTCTCCAAAAGGATTACGAAGGCCTATTTATAGAGCCCAGCAGGCTACCATGTCCTGGATGCAGATACACACAGTAACAAACAGAACAGATAGCAGCACTCCACGGAGGATTTGTGTAATATTTTATTTGATACCGTACTTAGCTTTAAAGGAAAATTAACAGTGGAGCTAAGAATTATTAATTAGAACACAGAAATTATTTAGCATCTAACTTTAAGGCAAAGGATTATCACAGGTTTTACATTATTAAGTGGACCGACTGTGTAGAGCAGGCAGGCAGTAAGCCAGAGACATCACTTGCAACACAATAAAGTCCACTTTATGGCAGATTATTTTCTACAGTACAAAACTACTACAGAAAACACACTGGAAAGATCACAGGGTTTGGGGATGTGGTAACAGCAGGGAAAAAATAATAAGGTGCATCGCTAAGTTTCCGAGTCTGTTTTGCTTCTGAAGAGATTTCATTACACCATGCAGTGGATTGTGAGCAACCCTCTCTGTGAAGCTGAAGCAAATTCAACTGACAACTGTCCTTCCTGCCCTTGGAACAACAGATAGCAGAAGCTACACTCTGCTGAGCATTTATAAGTTGATCTTTTCTGGTAATGGTCTGCACATCAACCTATCACAAAGACCATGTCTTTCTGAATTGTCACTTGCCGTTTTATCTTTGAGAAAAACATATACAATCATAGCTTAGTTTCCCTGCCCAACACTTAAGTAGATTTTCATTTAAAAAATCAATGTCATTTTTTTGCAATATACTTCCTCACTAGGACCAAAACACCCAGTATTTTTTTCTAAAAAATGTGCATATATAATAATAGACTGACAGGAAGTGATGTTTGGGTATAACCATATGTAATATGCCAGAATGCTTGAGAATTTGGTTTTATTATAAAATATCATAGTAGGACATGTTGTAATATAGTAAAATGCTTAGCAAAATATTTTTCACTAAATTTAGAAGTAACTGCTACTGATATATCTTTCAAACACTTCAATGTACCCTAAAGAAACACAATAATTAGCAAGAAGTTAAAGAACTTGATTTTGGCAAAAAAAAAAAAAGGCATTTTTACAATGCCTCTCAACTGGTGTGCGAGTATCTCAAAATTCTTGTTAGCTCCAACAGATAACGTGTTGAATTTGATGTTAGTAAAAATTAAAAGGACTTTAAAAGTACTCATAACTAATTCCTCTTTAGTTTATTTTTTAATAATTTTTGTTTTACTTGTAATTATGTGGAGAAATACAGCAAAGAGCTCAACTTTATTACCAATGCTCATTTCTTGAGCAGTCTTCAAAATTCAAGCGTTCATTAAACTCTGGTGCTTGGTTACTCTTAGGGATAATTGTGACACTTTACTATATAATGCTGCTCCAAAAGATTATGGAATTGCACTGGTTTGCTGCTTATGACACACATCATTAGGAAGATGAGCTTTTTAACTCAATCATGATACAATCTTATTTTTATAAGTAGTGTTAAAAGTGCAGAAATGAAAACCCTTTTGGTGAAGTAGATTCTATTCACTCCAGTATATAATGCTTGACCATTCCCCACTTATATATGGCTTTTCAACATGTTTCACTGAAGTCTACAAAATCCATTTTAAAAATTCTGTTTAGTTCCACTACATCCAAGAAATGAAAATTCAGACCTGTCTTCTGAGAGCTCTCCAAGAAGTTTCCAGTTGGAGATGCTCTTACGTTATTCGAGACTAAATTGTCTTTTACCAGATTCTGAGACCACACTATTGCACTAAGAGTACTCCGTTCTTACTTATGAAACACCTATATAATACAAATTATATTGAATTTTCAAGAGCAAAAGGAGTCTACTGCTGCTACAGTCTTCAGAAGACACCCCTATTAAAATACTAAAGTCCTAGGAGACGGAGACAAGACTGATTATTTGAATCAATCTGCTTCTATAAATATATAAATATTACTACATTCAACTTGGACCAAATTCAGTGGCACAATTTATTTTACTCATAATTGCCACTTATACACAGATATTAAAACATCAGGGGATGGTATCAGACATCCCAGTAAAATGTGTTGTAATAGGGACATTTGCAAAGACAGTAGACACATATAGAATTTGTGTCTTCTTTTAACTGATTGCTAAGTCACAACTACTTGACACACAATGCAAGGTTATACATTGAGGAATATATAACACACAAAAATATGAAGAAAAATTCAGCAGAACTGCACTATTCTATATGTAGGAATTCTGTTTACACATAAACACACTCAGGTGTTTCTCCCCATCTCTGTTCTTTTGTAATACTCGACATTTCTGAAAGCATGAGAAGAGGGAGGGTACTGGGGTCCTTTTGAAGGATCTATGTCTATATGCCAGACCCTAAAGTCCCAATTCATTAATACTTTCAAGTTACAAAGTAAGGCGGGGGAGGGATATTGCACTTCCAATCAAGAACTTACGACCACGGCAAAGTCCATGGAGGAACTGCTTCAGTTTTTGTCTTTTCTGGCACTAAAAACAATATGACCAACCCCTTTTATGGAGTGGATGCAAGATACACACAGCCACTACCTTATTCTCACTGCACAGGCATTCTTGTGGCAGCTTGTCTTGAACTTGCGATCTGACTACAGAATAGTCCCAAGTCTTACAGCTACTGACCTTGAGGTCATTTGTTTAAAAAAAAGAGCTTCTAGACCACAGCAGCCATCCTTCTGGGGTAAATTCAGAAATTTCTGAGGTGCAAACACCATAGTCAGAGTTGGTTGTAGAATATAAAATGTATATACTTGAAATTTACCCATCTAGTGAGCTGGACCTTAAGCACTGCATAGACATATGACATGTGGTTGTTTTTAATATTAACTGAGCTTAATTTTCTATGCACATAGTAGGAACTCAAAATATAGAAGCCTTTTTAAATAATAAAGAGCCTTTATGTTACAAATAACCCTATGGCAACCCTGTGATATATACAAGGCACCTACAGTGTCCCCAAGAAAGCTACAGAACAAGGCTTTGGAATGTCTAACATGGTTCTCTGGGTGTTTCTGTTTCCTTCTAATTGTGTCCTTTCCCTTCCCTCTCCTCTCCTCCCCTCCTCTCCCCTCCTCTCCCCTCCTCTCCCCTCCTCTCCCCTCCCCTCCTTTTCTCTTGTTTCTGATGGTAGGCCTAGAGCCTAGGGCTGCATGCATGCTAGGTAGGTCTCCTATTACTGAATTACACCCTCAACCTGTGTAAATTTCTTAGCCTAGTTATTAATCCCCAACTCATATTTTTTGCACCAAAATTACTGAGATATACTCTCTACAGAAACCAAAACAATCTGCATAACGCTTTGATTAAAATCTCAATGAAAGCTAAAGAAGTAAGTTGCCAGGGGAAGAGATGGGATTCGTTACACACCAAGTAAATTGTTCTATCTGTGTAATGAATTATCATACATGAAAACTATTATCTTAACAACATAGTCAATTGCCTGGAAGGGAAAAATGTGGGACATTCGCATTGTTAAACTTCTATTCTCTTCAAATATCAGGTTACAAGTTGAAAAGAAGTACAACAGCCATGAGATTAGGTAAAATACATATAGATAATGTGTAGAGGCAAAAGTATGTGACTGTGTTCATGCCATGAAACCACGATGTTATACAAAATTTATTGCTATTGGAGTATAATGCGGTCTCCCTCCTTGTTGTTAAGACTCTTTTACCCTCTAACATGTCCACTCAGCATTCCCTTTCCTTTCCTCCAGAGTTAATAGTATTAAAGCTTGGATAGTGATGGAAATGCAGTTGTAAGAGATGGGAGGGTGGCTCAGCAGTTAAGAGCATGGTTCTCCATCTTGCTGGAGACCCAAGTTGGATTTCTATTCCCAGAATTCACATCAAGTGGCCCGGAGCTGCCTATAACAGCCCCAGGTAGATATAACAGCTCTAACATCAACAGGCACCAGCACTCTCACACATGTATCTACATGCATACATGGAATCAGAAATAATAAAAATAAATAGATCTTTTAAAAATGCCTCAATGGCCTTCAATAGGGAGCAAGCTTTAATATTAAGAATGTTGCCAAATGACATGACGTACTTTCCTATTGAAAATGTTAAGTGTCTTTCCTCCCTCTCTTGGGAGAATAAGACAGAAGAGGACCTTTCCAAATCAACAGTGCTTTTCTTTCAGGAGAATAAAGTTTCAATGATAGGTTTAACAGTCAAAAAAAAGGGGGGTGTATTTTTGTTTCAAATTTACTGAGGTGGTGCTTACAGAATGACCACATCCAAAAATGACCATTTTTTAGATATGATATACAAAGAGTGACCTTTTCAGTGATCAGCACAAAGCTATAATCACTCTATCACAACTTCAAAAGATAGGTCCAGTTGTTTCTAAAGCTCCTAGAAATCTAACAGATACAACACATCTATGTATCCTATACCCTAATTTTTGATGGTTATTATCTGTAGTCTATGGAGCCCATGCAAAATGCATTTAAAATGAGACGATGAAGCAGATGTCACTGTCCTTTCAGAAAGGAGGCCATTGTGTAGATAAGATCTTCCTTAAGGCTTTCCAAAAGGTGCTTGCCGTCCTCAAGAAGGAACTTCTGGAGTCTAATTAAGTTTTACCCCAAACACTCTTCTCACAGAAAAGCAATTGAAGCCAGTTTCATATGTTGAAATCTGAGGGTATGAAAATGGAACAGTAAGCCAAACAAGATACATACTTTACAAAAATTATTTTGTCCCAGCTCGTGTTGATGATTGTAAACATACAAAGAGCCATAAAATATAAAAAGACAGTTCTCCTTTTTTTGGTAAGATTCTTTGAGAATCTTATGAATACAAGAGGTCTTCTTTTCCAAAATAGGATCACACATACACCATGCATCCAAACCCACATGAATCCATTGGTTCATACAGCTCCACAAGCCAGCACACACACAAATGGTTCCAGGCAGCAGAGTATTATCTAATTCCCCAAAAAAGTCTAACTATAGTTCAAATAGTGCTTCAGTTTATATGGGGATAGATGTAGCATATACACACATGTACTTATGTATAGAAACATATCCAAATATCTAATGACTACAAATAATGACATTGTATATGGCACAACTGTCTTCTTAATATGATTCTGAACTTCAGTGGTTAAATATCAGGACTGCGGAAATCTCATGTTCTGCATATTGACAGTTGTTCCTATTAGTGGTCAGCAATCCACTATGGACTTGTGACATTTTTATAACTTGTGTTTGTAGCAGAAGTAAACTAGATGTGATAACTAGAATCAACCAGCATGATAGCCAATCTCTAGCGTTTCCTGTGTTTTGCAAGGTGAGGTGACAACCCAGGGAGTTCATTCCACTCTTAATCTAACAGGAGGAAATGGAGCAACATTCTTTCTAGAAGCACTTCAAGTTTTCTCACCCCTTGTCTTTCACAGAATTCTATGAAATACAGAAATGACTTACCTTTGTGGTAAGTTACCCTGATGTTTGAGATGATTGATTTTCACCGAGAGCATATTTTACAATCTAATAGCTTCATACACATTACAAAGATAAAGGCATTTGAAAAATTACTAGCATACACAACATATGGGTCACACTTTCAGTTGAGACAAACACATAATAGTGACACTTATTTACTAGATATAAATTTTCCTGTCTTCTTTTTTTTAAATTGTTTTGTTTTCTTTGTTTGCTTGCTAGGCATGGACCAGGGGCCTGTGCACATTAAACAAGCTACACTCTAAGCTAGTAAATTTAGACCCTGTCACTAAGCTACACTCCTTCCTGCCCTGAATCTTACTATTCTGAGCTCTAGGAAAGAAAAAGGAACTAGGAAAAGAGATATCCTAAGGCCTAAGGCAGCATCAAATTTCAGTGTTCAAAATAAGTTATGATATGATGTTTTTTTTAAATGCCCAGAATAGTGGTTAAAAAAAATAAGATAAAATAAAAACCCGGCAGACGTATCCACATATCTCCACTCAGAAAAACATGAATTTCAGTAAGTAAAGGCCTAGGACAACCAATGGTTTCTTTGCATGTCCTTCATCCTTACACTTGATCCCTGCTAACAGTTTTTAACAGGGCAAAAATCTTTTAGATTCTGGTTGTCTTTACTTCTGAATTTAGGGGTATTGTGTATACACAGATGGTCGTATTTACTGTTCAGTTTTGAAAGCGTTGGCATTTTACCCCCATCATCTCCAGTTCACTTTTGCCTTTTGTGTCACGAACTGAAAAACATTAAATGTTTTTCCCCTTTTCTCTTTGATCTTGGGTTGGACATCTCTCCCCTGAAACGTTAAATCAATGGGTTTTAGATGAGTTGCGGGGGCGTCTTGGTTTGGCAGGCTCCCTCTGCAGTCTGGTGTCACGCTGTCCTCATCAGACATGTCTCCTCCATCTGGCAGCAATGGGAAGGTTCGTGGTCATGAGACCATTGGATGTGGATTATCAGGAAAACTGCCTAGAGGAGGCTCCGGAAATCTCAGGGGACTTCCACCGACTGCAAGGAGAGACAGACCTTTTAAACAAAGACACTGAAGAGAGGAAACTCAGCCTGATTGGGCTGTAGCAAATCAATGAGAAAGCAAACAGTCCCGGAGAAGCCTTCATACAAACTGTATATGCTCTCAAGGACCCGGGAACCAGCTTTGAATTCTTCAGTGAATAAGAACTGAGCAAACCTGAGAAGAAGAAGAAAAAAAAATGTGAACAGTTTTAAAACAAATGTGTCCATATGACCAGCCACAGAAGGCTGTCCTTCTTTTGTGAAGTTAAAAGTTTTAGTGTCGTTTTCTTATCAGAATTATATAATTAATTTAAGAAAACTCCATTATCTGGAGAAAAGAAAAGGTTATATAAGTGCTTATCTTTTGCAACAGGTTTTGTTGGCAAACAAATCCAACTATTTTTAGAAGTTGCAAATCAAAGCACATTGGTATTTTCTACGATTCTATTCCTTCCACGGTCCAATATTTAAAAATATAAAAAGTCAGCATAAATCATTCTACTTTTATTTATCTTGAACTGAAGCAAACTGATACAGCACTGATCTTTAAAACTAAATCTAAATATACTGTCTTTCTGGAGACATATTGTTTCTGAACTAGGTTTGTTCATTTATATGTGACAGACAGCAGAGGCTGATAATAAATATGCAGCATTTTACACAATCTGTTTTGGGCAATAAAGGACTAAGATGAATGGGTGAACGCAAGCAACTTTTCATAATGATGACGACAAATAGCAAAGTCAAGTGTGTGGCATTATTGTTAAGACAATACTTTTAAAAGCCTGACCTCTAACCTCTACACACTTGAAGGAAACCATTGTATAGCCTTTCAAGTGCTCTCACTTGGGTCATTGTTCTGTACTGGTTTTATTCCTTTTATTTTTTCAAACATAATCACCAATTCTGACACTGGTGTCTACCAGAGAGTTGGTACTGTCATAAATTTAAGATTACTGTTGCCACACAGGGGTCCTATAAAGAGTAATTACTTATTTAATCTTTTGTGGGGCACTTGGAATTATTGCAGGCAGGTTAAATACACAGGGAGGAAATAAACTGCAATCCCATTTGTTACTGATGTCTATCATCAGCTTTTATTGAATGTATAACCATTTAAATAAGATTGTACACTCTTAAACAGCCCCCAAATAAGGTATTTTAAGAATCAATTCAGTATATGTATCATTATGTGATAAATAGGAATTGTGAAATGACTGGTGGGGGTACCCTGCATCTTTTGAATGTGATGACTTATTTGGCAGTCTGGATATATCAGAATTGTCCTCAAATGTATAAAATGTAATTTGTAGAATTCTAAAAGAACTCAACTATAGTAAAGCACAGTTCGTGAATTTGTTGTTGTTGTTGTTGTTTGATTGATTGATTGATTTTTGTCTTTTTTAGATGCTGGGGATTAAAGCCAGGACTTTGAGCATGCTCTATTGTTGAGCTACAAGCCCAGCACCAGTTAAAAAAAAATTGTAACCAAGCCAAACGTGTGGTATAGTTACATGCATCCTTTATTAGCACAATAAATAGCACTATCTAGCAATGGCTTCATAAGTACTGGTGGCATTTTTAAGTACTGAAGGATATAAAGTATATTTTGCACAACCTGCACCAAAAGTAGTTGAATGTGAGAATACTTCTACCAACTGCAGAGGTATAGCTGTTGATAAACTTCCATGAATTTAAAGATTATAACACTAAATGACTATAATCCAGTTTGAACATACTCACAAACCCCAGACATAAAACCCCTTAAGGATAAAGAGCTTTGAGTTGAGATATTTGATTTTATGTTATATGATATATAATGGGCTTTCACAAACGAGTAAGCATTAGTCAAACAAAAACTAAATTTTTACTTAATGTGTAAATGTTTCTTGACAAAATATCTGTAAAACAAAACCAGTCCGTCACACTGTAAAAGAAAGCATCGCTAAAACCGTGGTTTCCTGCACTTTTTACCTACTAATGATACAATGAACATTTTCTGTGCTTTTAAAAATAATTTCTAAGCACTGCATAGCAGTTCGTTTTTGAAAAATGTTGTTAATAGTAACGTGAAAACTATTGTTTCAAAATTGTGCCCAATGTTCTCCAAATGAAATTAATCAAATAATTTTCTAAACAATTCTCAGTCAAGATAGAAGCCTGAATAGTAATTATGGAGCCAAAAAGAATGGACAATACTGGCCACAGTACATATAAAAATATAGTAGTTCTAGCTTTAAAAACATGAGCAAGAAAAAGTCATCATTTATAAATTATTACTAACTGATGATGAGAGGCTATCTACTTACACAGTTTAAGCTCTAGACAATAACACAAAAGAAGGAAGGAAGCCAGCTAGCCATGGAGAATGGGCACATTGTAGGGCAGTACAGGGGTAGCAAATTAGAAAAATGTATAATGATACATGTGCATGAATATGTCATAATGAAAAACATTACTTCATATGCTAACTTTAAAATCATCTAAAAGTTGCAATAGAAAAAGAATATTGGGAAATCAGGGCTGAAATTAATGAAGCAGGAAGCAAAAGGGAAAACTAAATAAAACTAATGAACAAAACCAAGAACCTTTTCCTTGAAAGGACAAACAAAAAAAAAGCGAAAAATGTTAGTGTCTCTTGACAACTACAAGGAGCACTGGGAAGACCATCACATGTATGAGAAACCACAGACATCACAGCAATGTGCTACTGGAGCACTACGCCAAATGTATCAACAACTGAAAAACCCTTCTTACCCTGGATGACCACCAGTCATCTAAAGTAACCTACATGTTAGGCTGAGCCACTGGGTGAGTTTGTGGGCCACTAACAGATAAAGAAATCAAAACACAAGAAACTAGTTGGTTTTATGGAAATAGAATTGCTAGAAAAAATAGAAATAAAAGCTTCCCCAATTTTTTTTCCTATGGCCATAATTTTCAAACTGCATGCTAAAAGAGCAATCTATGATGACCAAATAATGTTTCTTCTGGAGAGGCATATAGGTTTTTGTCAAACATTGCTCTTCCTAGAACGGAAAGTCTCTCCAATTTGTATCATATTTAATTTTGAAGTATAATGATATGTAAAGTTCACTACTCAGAGCAATAAAGTTCAATGCCAAAACAACACTGAAATATTACCTCCATTTTATAATCTTCTACCTGTGAATGAGAAGTTGACATTTTATAGGGAGCTCGAGAATTCAAAACGTCATAATTATAGCTCTGGACACTCCGGTTGGCATGCCAGGTAACAGAGAGGTTCACTGAATCTTCTCAAATAGATGTTTTAGGGCATAAGGACCTCTGATAAAGCTTGTCCAAGGGATGAACCCATTTTCCTAGATTATGCCCTAATGACTCTCTTTTGATTCCTTTGGAAAACAACACATCAGATTTCAACGAATGTTAGAGAGCTGTGTCATTTGTGTACTAGCAAGCACTGTACCACTGAGCCATATTGCCACCTGTCAATTTTACTGTTTGGAGACAGGGTCTCAACTAGTTGCCCAAATTGGCCTTGTCTTCCCTTTTGTAGCACAGGAAGGTTTTGAGTTTATGATCCTCCCACATAAGCCTCTTAAGTGGCTACAATTACGGGTCTGCATCATTACCCAAAGCAAATAGAAGGCTCACACGTGCTAGCCAGTATAGTCCCTTCAGAACACATAGGCAAATATTAAAGATATTTTATATTTTATTTTTTAGCACTGATCACTGGCTACATTATGACTAGAAGACCTTTCTGGGTCATTTAAACATTTGAAGTGTTAGGAAATATATGGACAAAGGGAACATTATAGGTAGAAGGGCCTAGGAGCTAAATGTAGCCATGCTATAGAGAATAAGGAGACAGATGTAGGAATGGAAAATTGTAAATGGAGAGGACCAAAACGTAAAAGGGCTTGTGGTCTACCGTATGTGGCATACTAAAGGAATCACAAGAACTTCAACATGGTGGAGACAGCAATGAGAAAGAGCATAGGAGATGAAATCAAAGGCAAATGGAGCCTAGGTCCTGGAGGACTTCTAAATCAAAGGCAGACTTTGGCCTTTAACTTCAGTCACAGTGGAGATGTAATGGATTGCCTTAAGCATGGGAGGACTGTTATAACATGATAGACATTATCAAAAGTAAATATAGAAGATCATGGTGAAATGGAAGGTTCCTAGTGTAATCAGCATGAAAGCTATGATGTTTTCCGTCCCTCTTATTAGTAAAGCTTCTTATGGGGATGCACTGTTACAGGGAACTCGGATAAACAGAAAACCAGAAAGAGCATGACTGCCTGTCAGTAAGGAAGTTACAGTCATAATTAGTTGCACATAATGTGCATGTATATTTAGAAAACCCAATGGACTTTATTTAAGAACCGGTAGGACAAGAATGGAATCAGCAATTTCTACGAAGTCTATGATGACAGTATTTATGAAAACTTAGATACTTACAAGTTACAATGCAGAGTTACATGAAAAATAGAAACCTGATAAACTGTACTAACATACATGGTTTTTAAAAATTTTTAATAAACACCAGTAATAAATAGCCTGAAATATGAAGCTTTAAGAAAAATTTCATTTATAATAAACTTGGAAATAAAACAAAAATTTTTAATGCTAACAAAAATTATAAAGATACTTTTTATAAAATCAAGAATCAGTCAGGTGACATTTTAAAAATGTGAATAAATGGAAAGTTATACCATGATCTTGAATGGGAAACCTTGCTATTTTAATAATTCTCATGAAAATAACCTGTATTGCAGTAAAATTCCAGCCAAATCTCATAGGACTGTTTTTTAAAGCTGACAAATGGGTCTTAAAGTTTAAAATGAAAAATAAAATGAGGGAAACTAGTTGGGAAAAATTAGAAGTAAACAATGAAGTATAGAAGCAGCAAAATGGCACATGAATAATACCTAATGCTTTCATATGATACAAAAGGTTAAGAACAGTGGGGAGAAATGGTGAAGAAAGGGGCTGGAGAGATGGCTCTGCCGCTAAGAGCACTGGCTGCTCTTCCAGAGAGCTAGGGTTTCATTCCCAGCACCTAGATGGTAGCTCACAACTGTCTGTAATCCCAATCCTAGGAAATCTGGTTTGCTTTTCTGTCCTCCACAGACATCAGGATTACACGTGATGCACAGACATACACACAGGCAAAACAGCACCACAAATAAAGTAGAATAAAGGACTGTAAGTTACAAAAAGAAATAGCAGTAAAGGAAAATATTTCCAGCACATTTTGAAGACGAGTTATAATCATTAATAAAACCACCTCAATAGGAAGAAAGGGGAGGAGAAGAGGGGAAAAGATAAAGGTAGGTTCATCTTAGACCAAGAAACACTGATAAATGTGAAGATTTCAATTCTAAAATTTTAGGTCAGTGATCAAGTACTCAGTAATAGACTGATTGCCCAGCTAGCATGCATGAATGAGACTCTGGTCCTACTCCCATTACTGGAAATATAAAACTGTATATGGTAATTTAAAAATATTTCTTATATAAATGCTTCTATCACTATAATGTACATATATTGTATATTTTGATTATATTATATGTATATGATATTTGAGGCAATTTTGCCTATATTAGTAAATACTGAACACATATCAAGTTTCTATTATTTAGAAGTTGAATTAATTATGGTACAACTTCATTGAATAATTATTTAGCTGCTTAAAACAATGAAATAAATCCATGCAGACTAAAATTACTCATTTAAAATTGTAAGTTAAAATAGTACATAGAATACCTAAATATATGTATAATAGTCACAGGGGCCTATTGAAAATAGAGAGCTGGGTATGATTTAATGATAAAGTATGTCTTTAGCATGTGTGAAGCCTTGGGTTTAATTCCTAGAACCAAAATTTAAACACACACAGACACATTGAGTGTCTATGCAGATATATGCCGATACATACATGTATGAATATATATACATATATACATATATATACATATATACATATATATATGCATAGACTAAACGTAGGAATGATAAAGCTCAAATTTATAGTTATAACAACAGTTAACCCTTACATAAATTTACTATATTCCAGGCATTACTTAAAATGATTTCCTTGTATTTGCAAGTCCCTTTTTATAATAAAGCTTATAAAATTAAAAACCAATTTTCATGTTTTAACGTATTTAAACCAGCCAATAGCCCTGAGAAATGAACATTATTTCTGATATGCTACAAATGAGGAAGTTACATGACTAATTATGGTCACATGGCCAATATGATTCTGAACATATCCCTTTAAAGGAAATTCTCACAACCATGGTGGAGGACTATTCTTTGGGCTTTACCAAGTGACAACTCAGATACAAGGGAATCAAATCAGATGGGTGGAAGATAGTGAGAAGCCTCCTAGTTTAAAAGACGTAAGTGCCACACAGAAAACTCCAGACCTCTTGTGACAATATGGACAGCTTCCAAGTGTCCTCAAAGGGAATACTGATTTCATGCTGCTCAGTTGTCTAGCAGTTTATTTATAGTCCATTCATAGTTTTTCTGCACAGTGTATATAGTGAATCAGTATGGGGTAACTTCTATTCAAAACAACGCTGCCTGTTCTATGTCTGATTTTCCGTCTTTATCAGGGCTTCATGGAATAAACTACAGAGATTCATTTAGCATTATTAATCCAAATTAGAAGCTATATATATATATATATATATATATATATATATATATATA
>NW_021604731.1:219082-227054 GCF_004785775.1 Grammomys surdaster
ATATATATATATATATATATATATATTTACACACACACACACACACACACACACACACATAAAGGGTATATATATATATACCCTTTAGCTCAAAAATTCCACTTCTAGGAATTTACTTGATAGCAAAAGTAGTATCCATTACAGGGACAAGAAAGAGGAGAAACAAGAGAAGTGACAACTCTTAATAGAAATCATTTCCCCCAAGTTGCAAGGTCTAGATGCTCATAGTGAAAGAGATTGGTAATCCAGGATTACTTTGCCTCCTCAGTAGCCTCCCTTTCTCCTAGACAGAAGACAGGAAAAAAATAATCCAACCATAAGGGTCTAAAAAGGCAACATTATTTATAATGAAAATATTAGAAGCAAGTGGAGTAAAATATTTAACAAGAATGATAGAAGAGGCCCTTTATGCATTAATATAGCACGATCTTCAAGATAACAAGGCACTAGTACTTCTATAAGAATGATAAAATTTGCTATATATTCCCATATGGTTGATTTTTTTTTTTTACAGGGAATATTGTTGGAAAGACAAACCTAGATAATGCCTCCAGAAAAGTCAATTAGATGGCTGCAGAGGGTGGTCACTCTGCTCCTTTTTTTTTTTTTTTTACACATTTGAAATTAGGTAACCATATTACCTGCTTAGAAAATTAATTAGATTAAGACTTCAAAACTAGGACTTAGAACATAGTTTGGTGGGTAGAGTACTTGCCTAGCACATGAGAAGCTCGGGTTTTAATCCCTAGCACCACATAGAGCGCTGTGGCGGTGTACGCCTGTAATCCTAGAATTTCAAGGATTCGAGTAGGAAGGAGCAGGGATTCAAGGTCATTGCTCACTATGTAGTGAATTTGAGGCCGGCCTAGGATATGTGAGATCTTGTCTCAAATCAGGGAAAGAAAAAGATTTCTAAGAACAGGCACATGAAAATAGCTGACCTTTGGGCACGGTAGATGTATTTCGAGTTTCCTGTAAGACGGTACAGAAGAAGGAAGACATAGGCACTGCCAGCTACACCATGGCAAATCCCTGGCCCCTTCTTCAGCAGGCCTTTTTGCCATGTTAGCTCCCCACACCGGATACATGTGTCCAGGTACTGCGGTTTCTTGGAAATGAGATAAGCTTTGGCAAACAGATAAGCAATTCCTGTAAAAACATCAAAGACATAAGAGGTGACTTTCAGGATTGAAAAAGATACAGTTTCTCAAAGGTGTACACCACACAGATCTCCAGTCTCTAAAATGTGGCCCAAAACACTGCATTTCCTTTTGTTTTCTTTTGTTTTTCCACACCTAGTGACATTTCCAATACATGGGCTTCTAGGCACTATGGTTTTGGTAGCAAGACTATACAACGTTCTCTGTGAAAGTATGTTTTTTTCCTGTGTGATTAGTTTAATTGTATCTGGAGAAAGATAAACATTTTCACTGAAGTACATCAACTAATATGATCCCTTTTTTTTACAAATAATATATGACTTAATATTCAATAATGCATACATGCTGGTAAACATGTTTGAAAGGGCCATTTACACGGCTTACTAATTACCCCATGGAAGGTGAGAATTTGCAGTATTTACATACTTATAACAATACCCTTTTCCTTAAGAACAAAACTAGGAGTCTTTCCAAGATTAATAGTGCATAAACATCAAACAACCTCAATAAGAGGTCTACTCCAGCTTTGAAGTGAGCCCTGCCCATGGTCAGTGTTCCATAGAAGGAAACATTCCTTCAAAACCTGTCAACAAAGGTGGTACCCCACTACAGAAGCACGAGCAGAAGCACAAGAAGCGACAACTATTCACTGAGATTATATTCTCCAAGTGGCTGCATCTGGATGTTCACAGTAAAAGAGACTAGTAATCCAGAATGACTCTGCCTCCTCCTGCATAGCCAACTTTCCTCCTATGTAGAAAGCAGAAAAGGGCTAAGAAACACGCTGAGTAGTAGAATACTTGCGTAGCTTACATGAGGTACTAGGATTTGTGTTCAGGCCCCTCCAAATTTCTATTAAAAAGTGGGAACAAAGGCGTTGAATGGGGTAGGTATCTTGATGAGCTCACCCACTAAGATTCTCTCTGCTTTTTGCTGCTTTGAACCAAGGCATTTATGTACAGCTTGCTAGAGAAGAATTTTTTGTGTGACCATAATACAAGGCAAGCGTCAGGAGCAAAGGAACTTGCCCCTCAAAGGATCCCATGCTGGCTTTCTGCTATTACTATCTTGAGATTCTTAATAGTTTTCTTAAATTACTTTTTTTTTGTACTAGGTCTCCCAAATTGCATAGCTAGTCCTGGCACCGAAGAATCTAAAATAAATGTTAATGGCATATGCCCTTCAGGTAGACACTGTGACTAATTTAAGGCATGTGTCTGTGTTGCTTGCTGCTGGGACATGTGGTGAATGGTACTGTCAGTGAAACAAGAGAGATCAGACAAAGTGGAATCGTCCTGAGGGATTTTCTGGGGTTTGTAAGCTGCAGAGGAAATTCTGGGCCCAGGATGAGGCAAGGAAAGCATATTAGGTACCAAGATCACAGAGGCTACAAGGTTCAGAGACATGAAGACTAAACCGCAGGATGAGTGTGGAAGCATCTTCCCCATGAAGCCAGTAGGGAAGAAGAATGAATTTAGATTATAGCTGGTACGCTAGCTTCCGTTAGGCATTTTAGACTGTACACTGTGGGTAATAGGGAACTACTAAAAGTCTCTTTGTTATGAATTGGTTGGCTTTGGGTTTTGCATAACGATGTGATTCTCCCTGCACAGTATTGTGAGAAAAGACCTAAAGAAAGGCAAGATACCTCTGAGCTGGTTTTGTTGGCAAATAGGTGAAAATAAAACGTGTCAAAGAGTAATTTCATAGGACATGGTAGCTGTGTAGATACCAACTGAGCATGAACGACAGAGCAGATGACGATTTCAAAAGGCCACCATCTTTAATGGCTTTTTGAGCTTAATCTGGCTATGAATATACAAACATAGCTATGGGAACACACAGGAGGGTCCATGCTCTACACCTGATGGAAGGAAAGGCCTATGGCACTGTCATTATCTGAGTGCTGGAGTGTGAGCAGGAACCAGTGGGGTACCTGACTCAGCTCTCCTCTATCTCACCAGCAAGTATGAAACATCTGGGTTCTTGTAACAGCTGGCTGCTAACACACTTCCTAGATTCCCATATTTGGAGATTTCCTCACAGGCAAATGGAAAGCCATAGCATGTATTCAGCCCTCAAAAGTTTACTATCATAGATGGATGCAAACAACCTGCTCCCATGCTGCAAGACAGAACCAGATTTTTGGTATATCTTATGCCTATCAGCATCCCTCGGTATCAGAGTAAGTGGAAAGCCACATTTTTCTGGTTTTCCTTAGTTTCACTATCCTACAACCCTGTGGCTTACTAGGTTCCCCTGAGAGTATGCTCTGCTTCTAGAAGTGTTTCAGTCAAGGAAAAGCTAAAGGGCTCGCTATTATACAGGTGCCTTAACATGATACAGAAAGCCCTTCATGATCAACATCTTCTGTGTTTGCTAGCCTCTTCTCCATTTTCTGACTGAAGTTTTTCTCTTTGGTTAAACCGGACTACCTGCAGTGCTTTCATACATCTCAGTGCCCATGCTATTCTTGGAAGAAGCCTCCTGTTTTTCTTGGCACAACTTAACCCAGGAATCGCTTTCTTAGGAAGCCTTCACTGAATCTGGAGGCGGCATGAGAAATCTCTCTTCTTGGATCCTATCTCACAGTATACATAATGTAACACTTATACATAACCAAATTAAAACGATCTGCTTCTGCATCTGCCTCCACTACTATAAGGCCCACCACCAAACGGCAGGGACTTTATCATATTTGTCTCTTTTTTTCCTCATCTGTGGTATGGTGTTTTGCCATCAAATAGTCCCACAAATGTCTAATGGCCCTGTGATACCTCATTTATTACCTAGCAGAAGCTGGCACAGAAAGCAGAGCAGAGATGTAGAGAAGATAGATAGTTTAATTGCTATCCCAAGCCAGTAGTCCCCAACAAGATATGGATCCTAAGTTTCTGGCCACAGGAAAAAGACCTCTTCTTGAATCCTGGGATCACAAAGTGGTGTATGTGTAGGGAGCTTGAAAATGTTCTAAATTTGTTAGATCCTACTCTGGCCTAAAAGAAACAATCCTAAGGCTTCTGGCCCTTAAGGGGAAGGATGTCAGGTTTCTTTGATAGTGATGGGAACTATCACAAAATTTTCCCAGGATCACTAATTAGCATTCAATGATTTGAACACAAGTCAGTGACAGTATATGACTTTGCCAAATACAGCCAGAAAATTCAATTATAATTTAATAAATATTTTAATTTTATTATAATTTATTTTCATTTATATTATGTTTTAATTCTATTTTTAAATTTTATTTTAATTATAACTTAATAAATATTTTAATTTTATTATAATTTATTTTCATTTATATTATGTTTTAATCCTATTTTTAAATTTTATTTTAATTATAATTTAATAAATATTTTAATTTTATTATAATTTATTTTCATTTATATTATGTTTTAATTCTATTTTTAAATTTTATTTTAATTATAATTTAATAAAGATAGTTTGGGAGACTCAATCATTGAAATGTAGGATCTCCGGAGTCTCCTGACAGGCAGAATATACACTTTCAACACAATGGAGGATCAGTGCCCAGGCTCAGGTTAGGATGTGTAATTTTGCTGAGTCATTACAAAACTTAGTTACCAACCTGCACTTGAGAAGCTCCGCTTCTTTGTTCAAAGTCACCTACCCAAGAGCCTTTGCGGAATGAATTGCTAAAACTGCTCACACCTGTGTTTCACACAGAGTAAAGGAAGCACGCTGTAACCGGATGCACTCAGGAAGGTTATTTTAGCCATCACATTTGTTTTAATGATTTTGCAAATGACTTCTCTCCTGTTATTTCAGAGTGCTCAAGGTTATGAAGG
Source organism: Grammomys surdaster (assembly GCF_004785775.1). NCBI lineage: Eukaryota > Metazoa > Chordata > Mammalia > Rodentia > Muridae > Grammomys > Grammomys surdaster. The sequence goes on from NW_021604731.1 coordinate 224,052, forward strand.
GATCACATGCGTCTTCCTGCAATACTAATTGCGTTTACTGAGAAAAAGCTATATGTCACTATAGGTATTTATAAATGTGGGTGTTCTAAAAGCATCTGAGATACATCCCTTGGGAATGGCAAAGGGCCAGGTGTAAAAATGTGTCAACGGTAACAAAAGTATTGAGTTTATTTCAGATTTTTTTATAAGTGACTTTTCTCAAGGTCACTTAGCTGGTCAGTGATAGAGCTACAATAAGACATCAGAACTGTTGCACTATACTCAGAAACTAGTAATACATTTCACACATAATAACATGGGCACGTGTGCAGTGGGCTGAAAGAAAGTCACTAGAAACAGAGGCATGGATAAGGTAGCATTAATGAAGTTCCACATTGTAGATTGTCTCTGGCAGGTTTTTAATCACAGGAATAACCTGTCATCCCAAACCATCTGTGCTGTTCATCAGTCTATTTCTCAAGATATTTTTCCCTCAAACAAACATAATTGTTATTCTAGCTCATTTCCTATTAGATTTGGGGAAATTTTTACTGTGGTCAACTCCAGCAAGAACTTGACTGTCTTTGACCTGCAATTATTAATTTTACAATCACGCTTAGGTGAGGGCTGGCGTTAGCAGAAATAATGGGCCTCATTTCATTAGAGAATCCTTTTGCTTTGTTTTGTTTTGATACTTTAGTAATTACATGCACTTAATAGTTTTTATTTTGAATCAATGTATTTATGCTACTTTTCTCAAAACACTTAGCATGAATGCTAAAGGATAAACCAAGTTTCCAATGTCATAAATCCTAAGCTGTTGTGTCAAAGTACATGATGTGCTGAAACAGCTGGAATATAGAAAGAATAGAACAATTACCATTTAACCACCTACATCAAAAATAGGCTTGCCTACTCATTTTAGTAGATTATCTTTGTTAAGGGCTTTTACTAGCACACTGAGTCCTTTATAAATATTTGACATTTAATTTGGGACATCTACAAAATTCGAGGGTGCTGGGATGCTTGGAGAACATCCAGAGCCCAGCACCAAGAATGATTAAGAGGAATACAGGAAATAGAATTATTGAGCATAACAGGAAACATCATTTCCAGGACAGTAAATAAGTGCTGTTTTCCCCCAAAAAAGGTCAAAGCAAGAAGTAATGGCCACAAATTATACCTGGCAGCAGTTAGCCTGAACATAATGTACTAGGTCCTGGTACTTTCATAAATACGATTTGCTATTGCTTCCTTGGCTAAATGTGGCAGGCAGAGAAAATATTGCAATAGACAGTGACTTGTATTATTCATCACTTCAAACTGTATCAAGGAGAAAACAGAACTCTAGTTCGATTAAAGAACATTCATTAAAGGTAGAAGGGAGGCAATAAAATCAGGAAACAAGGCAAAGATAAATCAAATGTAATCTAAAATTATGCTCTTTGGTTTAAAGCAGCCTTCCAAACCTGAACTAATTCATAATCAAAAATTCCAGAAAGTGAAAGTAATTATAAACCATTATATACACATGGAATTGTCAAAGAGCAAATTTAACAATGGTGTTATTTGATATTTTCAATTTCATTCTCACCTAACTGAATTTGTTTTAACTTCTTTTAAATTATGCCTTCTCCAAAGGACTAGTTAGTTGGCAGTGTACTAGTATTTAGAAAAGGTAGGCTAAGGAGAGGTAGTTAATAGAGTCTAAGTTTCAAGGCTCAATTTCATAATTAATTCACTGGGGATGGATTTTCACTTCTTTAGAAAATTGATTATTTATTACTGGAAAGACTCAACTGAACATGAATCTCAAAACGCTGCCTCTCATACTTAAAGGTTCACACAAATTTCATAAGGGTACTGATTAAATACACATTGTGACTCACGGGCTGTGATGGGGTCTGAGATTAGAAATTTACAAGCTGCCATGCTGCTAGGCCAGGGGCCACCATACAAAATGATCAGGCTGCAGACGAACACCTTCATTTTAGCGAAAAAGACTTGGAAATGTAGCGTTTTATTAGCATGTTATAGAAGTGTAAAATCGACACTGAATTTTAAACATTTCAATATTTTAAAGAATGTGTACTACCATTTTTTCAATGTTCTATATTAAACCCAGTACTTCTTTGTCCCAGGCAAGTGCTCTACCAACAAAACTTTGCCTCTACCTCAGCCATCTCTAGTTTTCAACTAGTATCCTATTGACATAATAACATAAAGATTATATATTATTAAAATAAATTCTACCCATTTCTTTTTGCTTTTGAATGTGGGGTTACCCATTCTTCTGGTGGGAATCAAGCCCAGTATTCTGAGTATACTAATCTCTCTGTCTTACTACTCAGATACCCTAAAAGGTTGCACTTACATATGCAATTCACATTACATTTTAAGGGAATGCTATCTAACATTATGGATAAAGAGATGTACTTTTTCAACCTATGGAAAACTTTTCAGAAGCATCTTAAAGATCAAGGCATTTTTAGTTTTCCCAAATTTCAATTTGATACTTATGATCTTTGGTGAGAAATACTCTCAGATATTAGAATGATGAACCCCTCCCCCCTTTGTGTAAGCTGGATGAAGGGCCCTGTTTTCAGACAACAGTATGTGGGAGACCTGGAGCGCCGTGGCACCAGTGGACAAGCTCATTCTCTCTCTCGATGGTCTCTCCAAGCTCTGGTGGCCAGTTGCAATTCTGTTCCTGCTCCATGAGGAAGTCCACACTCTGCCACACCAGCTCCCGATCTGAAGGTTTGAGGTGCTCATGGTAAGAAAGAAGCATCTGGAGAATGGACGACAGGCCATGAGCTGCCCCTGTGTGGAAGAACAGAACATCAGTTATCCAACAAGAGAAGTCATGGTTTGGTTTAGTGAAAAGAAAACCATGAGATTTTTTTTTAAATTAAACATTACTTGAAAGCACATATAGTATTATAACAATTGAGTTGCAAAAGAAAGAAAGAAAGAAAGAAAGAAAGAAAGAAAGAAAGAAAGAAAGAAAGAAAGAAAGAAAGA
>NW_021604731.1:227064-251230 GCF_004785775.1 Grammomys surdaster
AGAAAGAAAGAAAGAAAGAAAGAAAGAAAGAAAGAAAGAAAGAAAGAGAAAGAAAAAAACACCTAAATCACCAGCCAAATACATCTTGCAGCCCAAATCTGGTTCACTGACGACTTTTGCAAATAAAGTTTTATTGGAACATAGCTAACAGTCCTCCATTTGCACATCGTCCTCTGCTTCCTTCATGTCATGCAGCAGACTTGTATTTAGAACTGAAACCACATGGGCCACAAACACCAAATAGAGCTGTGAGCGTTAAATAAATTATCACTTCTGTTTTGGACATTATCTCACCGTAGAGATAGGAAGGTGATTCTGAGTTTGCACATATGCTCAAAGACCTCTCCATTCAGTTCAGAAAGTGAGCCACATTTGAGAAAACTAAACAACTATTACAACATAAACAGTGGAGTGCTTTGTAACAGATCTGTATCCAGAGCATGGTGAGTGAGTACATGTAGCAACTTAAATGGGCAAGATGCTGCCGAGAGCTTTTCTTAAATGTTGTTTCTAGGTATGCCTTTTTGAGTGCTTCTGGAGACAATGAACACTGAATCTGTCGACTGATTAATGAAGACTTCCCATGCTAGTTGTAGGTAGCCCTCATCTATTCAGCGAAGGCCTGATTGGAATAAAAACACTAAGAAATAATTCTCCCTGTGGACTTGGACTCAGCCTGGCACTTACAACATTGACCTTTTTAGATCTGGATTTTTGAGCCTTATAATCCTTTAAGCCAATTTCTGTATTAGTTCTTCATTATTTATACAAACAAACAACATTCATGTAAATATTTACTTATTGCATGACAGACAACTTAAGACTATACATGATGCACACTATTTAGTCTTAGAAGGAAGCTTCAGTTTTCAGGAAAGTATTTCCACATTTACCAGAAATTTGGTTTGTAATACCTATATCAATGGCCAGGATGTTAATTTCTCTTTTTTTGGTTTTGTTTAAAAAAAAAACTATTAATAAAAGAATGTTAAAGACACTGCTAGCACCATGACACACTTTGTACCTATGCTCCATACTTCAAATTTTATATGTTTATTCTTTTGCCTGAGTTTTTTTCTGGTCACAAGAACATGCTTAATACACAGAGACAAGGCAGAATTAATACCCCATGGAGCAGCCAGCCAATAGAGTAGGGAATGCATAGACAAATACATGAATTTCCTCAGCCTTTGGGTAAGGCAATTCTGAGACATGTCCCATATGGCCTCTAAGAATCCCCAGTGGGACTGAGCCTGTTCTGGTTTGAATATGAAATATTTCCTGTCAGATTATTCAATGGATTCTTGTTCTCCAGTAAGTGGTGTTATTTGGGGAGATTGAGGAAACTAGAATATAGGGCCTATGTGGGGTAAATAAGTCAAAGATAAATAGGTATCTTTGAGGGTCTTCAGGCCCTTCTCTCCCTTTGACTCTTATCTACCATGAGAGGAGTAACCTCTGCATGTATGCTTCTGCTACCAGAATGTTCTTCCCTATTATGGGTCCAGAATAAATGCAGCCAAGTGACAACAGAATTGACCTTCTGAAACCACAAGCCAAAAAAAAAAAGTCCCTTAAAGTCTTTCCGCCCTTAAGCTGTTACAGTACACATTCGTTCTGAAAAAAAGATTCAAAAGTCTAATGCAGCGCCTCTGTTATCCAGAACTGCTCATTGCTTCACAGTAAATTCAATTCTTCCTCTTCCTTGTCTCATTTCTCCACCCCCTTCTCATCAATGCTTTCTAGGATTACATGTCCAACGAATTTTTGTATTCAAATCCTGTTTCAGGGTCCGGTCCTTCAAAGACTTAGGAAAGAATGCACAACTTCTTTGCGAAAAGTCTCATTCGTGTTGTTCATTAGTCATTCACCACCTCCTTTGGGTACCCTCATTAAATGCAGGCTCTGTGGCAAAGGTCCAAGGATCACGAAGCTAAATGAATGAATCCTCATCGTGAATGTACACAAAACCTGACAGGGCGGTTGTACAAGTGAGTCACAGATTATAATAAGATACAGTAAAGACTTCATTAACAGTGTGGGCCTGGTGCCATGATGTCACCCTATTTGCCTCAGGGGAAAATACCTGAAACATGTCAATGATTCTCAAGATAGGCTTCAATAACCTTTTCCCCAAGACACAGAAAGTGTCTTCGTATATCCATTTTAGCAGAGTTTTAAAGACCGCGTACTAAAAGCAGATAAAGGGCTTGTGGGAAGGAAAACTTTCTAGGCAAAAAGGAACACAAATAATGGCTTGAAGGGAAGAGGTTGCTTTGTATGTGACAAACTACACTAGACAGAACCTAGAGGAGAGAGACACGGTTTAAATGTGGCTTGCAGAGGGCCTTACAAATCTCGCTCGGGAGTCTAAGGATGTAAACTGGGAGGAACCTTCCTTTTCCTTTCTTTTTTTTCCTTACATGAATCAGAGCACAAAGTTATTCATTGTAGTTCAGTTGCCTGTTATGAATCTGCTGTCACTAAAGCCTTAGTGGATTAATCTTATTACCCTTTACAAAAGCATTACTGAGACTCAGTGTGACAACCGTTCACACTGTGTGTCAACAGAGCTAAGTAAGCTTTGTATGGTGACATATCTGCATAGTCACAGTTCTGTGGGAGGCTGAGGCACGATATCTGGTATCTTAGGCAATGTATTGACACTTCTATCTCAAGTAAATAAAGGGTTTAATCTTTAGTGAACATAAATATTAAAATACTTATACATCTGTCCTTCAGGTTATGAAATGATATTAAATTATATCTCAATTTTTTGTTTTCAAATGTGTTACAGTCATTCTTGTTCCTGAATAATGATGGCCTATGGCCAGACTGAAAGCACTTGTTCTTGACTCAGTGTTACCATTAGAAACTTTCTCCAGCCTAGAGTGAGTGCCACTCACCCAGGTATTCCGTTCCATAGTAAGAATACATCAGGGGAAATGGTTTTCTCTTCTTCGTAGCATACTGCTTCCCAGAGTCCAGAATTGCCTGGCATATTGCTTTAATTTGTGTTGGTGTCAATACCTGAATAAAGAAAGAAACCAAAAAGCCAATGTCAAAGCAGGACCTTTATCTCTGTCCCCTCAAATATTAAAAAAGCCAACAGTATATTGCCACAATCTTCTCCTACATGTAGACAACTTTATTTTGAAACTGCTTCTCCTTCTTTTAATTTAAGTTTATCTGCCCTCTTCAGAACACTTGCAACAGGCACCTTTGCTGTGATAGGTTGTTATAAAATGCCAAGCCTACCATGCTGATGTTCTATCATTAATCTCTGTCACTGGGACAAGAATTTGCCCAGGAAAGAACAAATGGCGAGGCTGATGGATCGTGTTAACAAACCCACTGCTCCTGATACAGAATATACTCCCGGTCTGGCCCAGACAGCAGGCCTTGAGTTTGAGGTGGTTAGGCTGTGCTTATAAAACCACATATCCATGACAAATTCAGAGCAGCCACTTGCATTCCCAGAATGAAAGCAAAGTCCAATTGTGCCAAGTCAAAAATCACTTAAACGTCAGAAGGCCTCTGAATAGAGAAAGGCTGACAGGCAAGGGCTTGGAGTCTTTCCCATTTTGTTGAAAGTGTCTATAATAAGTTTCAGGATTGGGGAGGACGATTTAAAGGTTCTCAAGCCTCCAAAGCATCGAGGAGTTGCTTAAGAATCTCCTCTGGTTCTCACTCTGTTCCCTCAGAGGCCAACTGGATGCTCCCTTTGGTTTTTATCCCCTGTCACCAGACTTCCTGTTAGGATGAAATACTTGCCCTCCTGCTGTCTTAGTTCTGGATCGTGCTAGACTATCAGACCGATGAGAGCAAAGATTGTGACATTTCATCATTTTGGATCCTTGACGACAAACACAGAAATTGAGACTGGGGGAAGAGGGGAATTTGATAACAGATAAGCAAGTTCTATGTGAAGTATAAAATAGAGTCCTTCCTCTCTTAACCCCCTTCTCCCTCCTTGCCTTCTTTCTGGGATCATTTCTTAAGCTCATACTCTGCTCCATGCAAGCTTACTGTAGGTGCTGGCACTAAGACAGTGGACATGATTGACATGGCATTTGCTCTGGGGACACTGAGCTTCTCAAATGGCAAATATGAATAGAAAAGAAGTGGTTAGGTTGACCTGGCAAAAAGATATCTACAGTCCAGCTTGATTGAGTCTAGGATCAGGAAAAAAAGCTCACTGATTTTTGGAGTCTCTCCCAAGGCATACACGTCTCATTTTTTTATATCTGTAATTAGACCAATTATATTTAAAATAATACACTGACGATTGAAGCTAGAACTTTCCTCTGTTTTGCCTAATACTAGGAAAGAAAAATACAATCCGGTTTCTTGGTTTGTCAAATCGAAGATTTATTTAGAAAAACAATTACTTCAAAAGAAAAGTGTTGTTAAGGGTGGCACACATCCTATAGTTCAAGCACTTGGGACACTGAGGCAGGAGAATCTCACGTTCAAGATTTGCCCAGCCTCAAAATATATTTAATGGGAAAAAAGTAAACTGTTCATTAATTTACCAATTAACATTTATTGAGTTACTCTTCTAGTAAGGCCTTCACTGGATATCATGGGGAAATTCATGAGAGCATGGGATATATTTTGCCCTATAGGGAATGTACTATCTGTTGACAGAGACAAGAGGCAGATACAACAAGTAAAGCTCACAAACCTAGAGATGGGAAGAAGCTGCTATTCAGCCTCACTAAGCTTTTACACCGTCCTCAGTTCCACTTTCTCAGAAGCAATTACATCATGGCTTTCAACTTCACTTTTCCTTTTATTGGCTGTTTGTCTTTGCCTCTTGATGGTATCGCTCTATTATTCCTACTGATGAAAACCCCATCCTCCTATGGATCGCCACTGCCACATCCACTCACACTCAGATCTTTCCTTAGCATATTTCCCCTAAATGACTTTCCAACTCTATATTTATGTAAGATGTATCCCACCCCTATTCATCTTCCATATGAAAACAGTCTCTGCTCTTTAGTTGGAGCAACTGATTTTACACTGAATCTTACTGCTTAAAGGTTGCATCATATTTCCTCTGGGGAAGGGGCTTCAAGACAGGGTTTCTTCTGCATTCCTGGTTGTCCTAGAACTCTCTCTATATAGACCAGAGTGTCCTCGAATTCATAGAGCTCAACTAATCAGGGTTCATAGAGGCTCACAGAGACTGAAGCAGCAATCACAGAGCCTATATAGGTCTGTGCTAGGTCCTCTGCATATATGTTATGGTTTCTAATAGTTTGGTGTTCTTCTGGAACTCCTGACAGCCTAGTCCTATTGCAACTTGTTATGGTGTGTTCCGGTGATATCCCTGGGAGGTCTGCTCCTTTCTGAAGGGAAACGTAGATATGGGAGGGAAGAGAGGTGGGAGACTGAGAGGAGTAGATGGAGAAGATAAATTGAAAAGAAAACAAGTCTTGCATCATTAACCTAAAGTCAGCCCTTCCATCCTGGTAAGATCCTTGGAGGGTTTGGACCTAATGGCATTCCATCCTGGTTCTATCCATCCTCTGTTTCCCTAGAAACAAATCTTGCTTCTTCCCTATCTACATGTCTTCTTGGTATTGATTCTGAGTCCATATGACAGACATTTTTTGTGTGTGTCTGTGTGGTAGAAAATGGCCACTGAATTTTCAGGGCTGCACTCAGCTGAATTACTAAATTACTACAATTTTTTCCTATTTGCTCTTCATATTCATAACTGAACACTGTCTTATTCTCTCCTCTGTTAAACATGTTTTCATGGTCTCCTGTTTGTTTTGCAGCCAAGGGGGGAGAAAATCAGCTTGTCCAGCGTATGGTGCCCCTCCCCCATTTTCCTCATCCCAAAGTTCAAAATAAGGAATGAATTTATAAAATATTCTTTCAAAACCTTGCTTGGTCATGCATCATGTCTGGGTGGTTTCTTCTTATCTCAGAGAAACACTGTGAAAAACAAAGAGAAGCTCGGTGCTTGTTCAGCTGGATAGAGAGTAGTTACGCACTCAGTTCTTTATCTCTGGGAACAGACAAGACCTACCCTTGAGTTTATTGATCAGCAAATAAAAACTGAAAATAGTTCTCCTTAAAAGTCTGCATGTGGGAAAGAATATGGAGAAAGAATGTGCCCCTCTCCCCCACCCCTTGAACAAACAGTACAGAAGCAAAGCAGGGGTGAGTCTTAAGGGTAAGGGCTGGGTCTGATTCTCTCTGTGCATCTGCTTTCTCAAACATCTCTTCCTGTTTGGAGCACTCAGGAAGGCGAACTTGCTTGCCCTTTGAGGAGATACCCTCAGGGTACACTCAGACATCCTCAGAGGAGGAAGTAGCATTTCCAGTGTGGAAAGTGACAGGAGGTTGCCTGTCCTTCAGCTCTTTCCTAAAACAAGCGTGATGCCTTCTTTTGTATTCTTAACACAGAGTGCCTAACACTGTGCTGGTACTTTGGATTAATTAGGCTTTATTTTTTCAACCTCCTTTGCCTATGGTGCCTTAAAATAAAGACATGGCAAAGATGCAGAAGCAGGTCTATGGTGGTTTGCTCTAAACAATTTCATTAGTGAAGTGATTCACTTCAGTGACCCTGTAACGTAGTCATATTAGGCTGGTCTCTGAGTATGAAGAGACGAAAGAGCAATAAAACAAACGGTATGTTTCTGAGTCCTGCCTGAAGGCTATGACTGAACCACATCCGTGCAGAGATGACCTTCATTAAGGAGACAAATCAAATGGAGTAGGCTCCAAGATGCTTTCCCTACACCACACTCTGTCCTGGCACGCAGCCCCTATGAAATAGCAATCTTTGCTAGCTATATCTCTTTGGACATCAGATACCACTGGCTTACCCCCCACATCAGCAGTAATTGGATTTCCAGATAGCAGCAGTGAAATCCTAGGCTTATCGGTGCAGTGAGGCATCCTACGCTATCAGATTCCTCTTTTGGACAATTTGAAATGCATATTGTAAAAGAAGTGAAGCTGTCAGCAATCACAGCTGATGCTGACAGTAACGTCAGGTGGTTAGAGATGGGCCCATGCACAAGCTGAGACTTAGAGGAAACAGGCAGGTGCTAAGAGAGAGGAGACTGGGTAAGCCACCGGAAGTGAGGCTGAAAAGAGGCTAGGGTGGGTTCACCAGCAGAAACAATGATGTGCAAAGAAACTTAGAGAAAGGTGGCTGGTCTCCAACGCTCATAATTCCTGACAGTTTAAGGAAATCCCCTTAAGGGCATCCTGCCAAGTTTTCATAGAGCACGCACATGTTCTCATCCATCCTCCCAGCTTGAGTTCCTTTAAAAAGCCTCAGGCTTGTTGTCTCTCCCTCCCCCAGCAACCCTAAGTGGAACAGCAATGGACATAAAGCAAGCTCTTTTTCTATTCACAACTCCATCCTCCAGTATCAGCCCTGCTGCCAATCAGTCTAAATCTCCTCAGACAAAACAAGAACGACGCCTGAATCTAAGACACATATTGGAGAGATGTCAGTCTTGCTCTGTTCTTGGATGCTGTCAAAGGCTCACTTGAAACATCTGATGTTTCATTTCAGATGTATCTGTTCCTCAATGTGTGATCTATAGAGCAGAAGTCGTGCCATCATTAAGAACCTTTAGAAATGCAGAATCCCAGGCTCCAGTCCAAAATCCACATGATCACAAACTGATTTTTAACAAGATCCCTAGGTGGCAAGCCATCACATAACGGCTTCAGAAGCACAAGCTTTAAAGTAAGATACTATCCGTGAACGCCTTAAAAGTCCCTGATACTAGATGAGGGCCCGATGATAGTGTATATTTAAATTGCATAAGTAGGACTTCCCCTATTTAGAAGCACTTTTTAAAATACTTTATTTTTTAAATTTTATGTGCATGAGTGTGTCCCTGAATATATTTCTCTTCTGTACCATGTGTAAGCAGTGCCAAAGGAGGCCAGGATCAGAATTGGATCCGCTGGGAGTGGACACTTGTGAACTGCCATGTGGGTTTTGGAATCAAAGCCTGGTCCCCCCTCCCCGCAACTGTAACTACTGTATCCTTGGCTTCCGTGTGAAGGAAAGGAAACTCACAAGTTTTTGCAGACAGGTCTCAAAGATACTGCATAGAGATCTTTATCAATTCCCTACAAAGCTCCTTCATAGTCTACTGCAGAAACCCATCAAATTGATAAGTTTTGATTTTATTATAGAGGGACTGCAAGAACTTTGTCTTAAACATTGCATGCCAGGAAACAGAAAACTGAATGTCAGCCTGGAATTCTTCATTTCCTACTTAGATATTTTGTGCTTTTGAGACACAGTCTCACTATGTAATCTTAGTTGACATGAACTCACTCTGTAGACCAGGCTGGTCTCAAACTCATAGAGATCTGCCTGCCTCTCCCTCTGGAGTGCAGGATTAAAGGAGTGTGCCCCTATGCCAGGCTCCTACCTATACTTTTTTTGTAAAAGTCAATCCTTAGGGGGAAAAAAAACAGGGCTGTTACAAACAGTAAGGATGTGTACCTCCTCTTTCCTGGTACTCAGGAACATGGCAGCTTCAAAGATTTCTCTCTTGTTACAGGATATGGTACCAGTAACAGAGATATCAACACATGGCATGTCTACACGACAGAGAACAAGACAATTCTGTGTTTCCAGTGGGTACCAGGGAAGAACAGAATAGCATCCTATTTCCCATTGTAAATTTTTTAAAAATTATCAGTCTAAACAATGTCAATTTAAAATGTTAGGGAGATTTTCTACAAGAACCATATTCACATGGTTTCACATGATTTATACTTTTGCTGTCTCAAGGGTTATAGTCTACTTGGGGTTCTCCGGGTTATTTGAAAAAGCCAGGCCTTTCTCTTTAGTGTGTGGATATTTATATAAGGTAGTGAGAAGACAGAAACTTGGGACAACAATGTATATAAAAGTCAACCTGAAGCTCTTGATAAATATGAAGATTCTACATCTCTTCGGTCTAGCGTAAGGCTGGGGTTCTCCATTTTTAACAACTGCCAGATGATAGGGAAGCTGGTGCCGTTGTCTGTGGACCACATCTGAAGTGAAAAGGATGATGGGAGCACAGAGGCCAGTTTTATTGCAGAGGGTTTCTCTTAGGAAAGGTGAGAAACTAGAATAAAGGAACTATAGGAAGTTTGAAAAATACAGTAAGGGAAGCAAGAGAGGGTGCCAAGCATAATGTTATATAATCATTAGATTACCCAAAAAGAGGACGCTATAATGGAGCATTGTCTATCAATATGCTACATGCAGGGAAAAAAAATGTCCAAATTGACAAACCCCAGTAGGGAGCTCTCCTAGCCAATGTGGCCAGGTTTGTTATTTTCTTAATTAGCCTCCAAATGGGGCATGTGTGCTGGTGCAGAATGAGCAAGTTCCTTCCATCTGGTTTTCCTGATGCTCCCTGACTATTATTATGCTGGGCAATGAGGAATGAGAGGCAGGTTGCTAGAGCAATGATTATTCTCCAGTCATTAAAGGAGCCCAGCAGGGAATTCCAGTTGTAAACATTTGGTCCAATACCATTTCACTGTTGTCTCTATTCCTTTCTCCTGGCAAGAAACTTGAACCAACAAAACACTGGAGGCCAGAAAAGAAAAACTGGTTTGACTTCAATTTTGTGGACCGCTGACTTTGATGACTCAGAGGTACTGGTCACCCAGTCAGGATCCAGTGTCTCTAGAGGACTCAGAGCTTGAAGGAAACGGGATCAAAACACCACACCTATCTCCTCAGTACAGTGCCGTCACTGGGGGAAATTTGAAAATTCTTTTTTGTTTTGTTTTGTTTTTTTATTTGGGGTTTTTGTTTTGTTTTTGTTTGAGGCAAGGTTTCTCTGTGTAGCTCTGAGTGCACTGGAACTCACTCTGTAGACCAGGCCAGCCTTGAATGCAAAGATCTGCCTGCCTCTGCATCCCTAGTACTGGGATTCAAGGCATGTGCCACCACTGTCTGGCCTTTTAAATTTGTAACGCCCTGACTTAAGGCCAGACTAACAGCATCATAGTTCCTGGGTAGGGAACTCCAGCATGTGTATATTGTTTACATTCTCCAAATAATTATAAAAGGTTAATGTTGGAACGTATTGCCATTACTGCAAAACATATAAAGATAAGATGAAAAAGAAGAAGAGGAAATGGAGACATAGGTATGAAGAAACAGCTTTTAGTGGGAGACAAACATGAATAGAAAAGAGACCCTGACATAAACATAGATGGATATGCTGGTCAGGCTAGAGATCCTCCAAACACTACCCAGTGTTCTGCTGGGAGTATACCACTTCTTGGAGGTTAATAAAGAAACAAAACACCGCAGACAGTGCACTGGACTAGGAATCAGGAGATCTTGGGCTTGATAACCAATGTTGGCATCATATTCGTGGTTAAGTGATCAAACTTCAGTCTCCTCTTTTGTAAAATATAGCAGTAAAGCTACAGTCTGTCTACTACATAAGTGTTCCTCCATTTTTTGGTGACTACTGGGCTTCCAAAAGTCAGGATCACACAATGTGGATGGAAAAAAGGTTCTGGGAACCTTTACTTTTACATTGATTAACTATTGGAAAATGACAGATTCTGGGAAAGAAGAAGCTATAATAGTCAGCTAAGTGTTCAGTAGTAAGCCTGCCAGGCTCTAAGGAATAGTTCCAAACACATAGTTGCACACACAGCCTGAGTGAAATTCTTCAGGGCACAAAATAAACCAAAAGTGAATGTTAGGGAGAGATTTTTCAGGAAAGGGGAGCTGACAGAGGGAGGAATGAAATCAGAAAGGCTGTAAGGAACCTGATCTGAATGTATTTCATAGATGTATGAAGTTGTCAAAACAGTTATTAATAAAAAGTTCCTACATATATATGAATAGAACCTGTTGAGTCCATTTTGTTGTCAGTGGGTATATGGCTTCAAGGATGACTACTCTGCATTGGACAACTACTAAGGTCTCATCCTTGGAAAAGGCTGATTATTTTCCTCTCCGCAGTCATTAGTTGCCTAGAGTTCTTTATATAAGCATGAGAACCTTTTGAAAAATTTCCCCTTCCACCTTAACATGCCCACTAATATTGCTACATATGCATGTATGTGTGTATGTATATAGATGTGTACCATGTCTATATTCAAATATATATCGTTGAGATACATATATATATATATATATACATATATGTGTATATGTATGTATATACATACACACACACAGAAAAAGATGCTATCAATTTGAGAGTGGGAAGCATGGGAGAAGGTCAAGAGATGGTAGCTGGGAGAAGCTAGAGAAAGGAAAGGGACGGGTAGTGATATAATTCTACTTTAATTAAAAACATTGAAACTTTTTGCCTAAAAATTGACAGTAAAGATTTTTGGGCAAAAGGGTATATCGTGTGACACACCAAGACACAACACAGTTTTCACAGCAAGATTTCTTTTGTGTGTTGTTGTTTTCTTTGTAGGGGGCAGGATGCAAGAGTTGAGGGCAGATATGGAGGGACAGGGAGATGAATGAGATTGGGGTATATGATGTAAAATTCACAAAGAACCAATAAAACATTAAGAGAAAATCTGTATAAGCTTGCTAAGGCACAGCTTTCTGGGCCAGACTGAGTAAGTGGCTGTGGAATGAGACCTGAGATACTGTATTTGTAGGAATATTTTGGATGATGGTGTTGCTGTTGCTAAGGAAATGTTCTCTGAGTAATTTTGTAGTAGATGACCACCTAAGGTCCATTGTCATTCTCTAAGGTATCAGAGAAGTCTGTTTTTTTAATATAATGAATACAGCTTAATGATACAAAAAAATTATGGTGTTGAAGCTAGCTAGCCCTGTTGACACAGACCTATAATCTCAACATTTCTGAAGTATCAACAAAAAGATCAGGAGTTAAGGACAGCCTTGGCTATGCAGTAAAATAAGGAAAACCTCTGCTACAGCCTCAAAACAAACAAACAAACAAACAAAACAAAAACAAAAAAAAACCCACCTCAACTGTGGTGGTGGTTTGAATATGCTTGGCCCAGGGAGTAGCACTACTAGAAAGTGTGGTCTTGTTGGAGGATGCTGGTTAGCTGTATCTAAGAAATGAGCAGTGACTAAGAAGAAACCACCATCATTGAGATGAAATCTTCTGGGAAGTGTTTTCTGAGAGCACAAAGAAGCTGTGTTCTAGAAAATAGACAAGGTTGAACTTCGAGCTGCAGCTGGACCTGATAATATCTAAGAGTCACCCAGGTGGTTTTAAAGGCATGAAGGGGTCATGGAGAGCAGCTGAGGCTTAGTACTCTGAGAGGCCAGGGAAGGACATTGGTGAAGGTGGCACTTCAGTTGCAATTAACAGCCCAGGACTGAAACAGTCATGCGAAGAGTTGAGGCTTGGCACCATGAAGGAAGCTTATGAGAGGCTATTAGTGAAGCCTAGTTGCAGTGGAAGATCCCAGCATATTGGAGATGTCAGTACCATGGGATGATCACCAAGAATAGCAGCATCAGTGGAGTGAAGTCAACCAGAGCATAGAGTGCTACAGAGGGTAGAGCTGAAGAAATTACCCAAGCTCTTTTGAGAAGGCTAGAAGATTGTGTGTGCATCCCAGATATTGGAACAAGAAGCTGTGAAACTGAAGTTGCCTTGGAGGCCCCAGGGTGTTAAAGATGCCAGAGCCATGGGATACCTGCCAAGGAAAGATGCTAACAGGAAGTAGAAGCAGCCAAACAGAAGGAATTTTATTGCAGTCAACAAAAATGAAAGGAGTTGGAGATCTGAAGAGAGATTTGACATTGGACCTATGGACGAAGAGTTTGGAGTTTGCCCAGATGGTTTTCTGTCTCGATTTGGTCCAGTATTTCCTCACTGTGACATTTTGGAATGGTAATGTACAACCTACATGATGTTGTAGGTATGTAATCTGCTTTTTGATTTGATTTCTTAAAGGATTACAGATTAGAGATTGCATGAGTCTCAGAAGAGACTTTGAACTTTGTACTTTTAACATTGTTGAGACTGCTATAGACTATGGGGACTTTGGAAGTTAGACTAACTGTATTTTGTATTATGCTATGACTAGGTATGGTTCCCATACACTCATGTGTTTGAATAAGTCTATAGGGGCCAGGGAGTGGAATGTGGTGGTTTGAATATGCTTGGCCCAGGGAGTGGAAGTTCTAGAGGGTGTGGCCTTGTTGGAGTATGTGTGACCCTGTTGAAGGAAGTGTGTTACTGTGGGGGTAGATTTCTACAGAGCCTCCCCCTAGGTGCCTGAAAGGCAGTCTTCTCCTAGCAGCCTTTAGATCAAGATGTAGAATTCCAGCTCCTCCCATGCCATGCCTACCTGGATGCTGCTGTGCTCCCTCCTTGATGATAATGGACTGAACGTCAGAACCTGTAAGCCAGACCCAATTGAATATTTTAATTAAATGTTTATAAGAGATGCTATGGTTATGGTGTATATTTATAGCGATGGAAACCCTAACTTACACACTCAACAAAACCCCAAACAAAACAAAGACAAAAACATAAACATGGAGTTCAGAGTTAGACCAAAACCTGGATCCTAAACATAGATTTACTACATGCTAGTAGTGTGGATTTAGGCTGATTACACATTTATTATTGATTGATTGATTGACCTATGAAGTATCCCTTAAAGAAGCCTTTATATGAAAGGACTGGTGTTTCTATTTTGAAATCCTTGGAAAAATTGGGAAGTGAAGCTTGCTTAGAAGAAGTAGGTCAGGGGAGGGGGGAGCACTTGTATTTAGGGGCTGTTTCTTCTCCTAGGCAACTTTCTATCTCTAAGCTTTCTGTATGCTCCTCCCAGGCTCCACGCAGGTAACAGGAGAGCTAGCTGCTCAATCATACACTAAAAACTGAAACATGAGTCAAAATAAATATCTTTTCCTTATATGATGTACAGTCAGATATTTCAACACATTAGTGAGAGTGTGACATACTGAAACCAGAGAAATGCGATTGTTGCTATAAGGAAACATAACCAGGCTTATTTAAAACATTTTTTTCAGAGGCCTTTAGAACTGGTAGGAGCCCAGAAGGTTAGTCGTTATGGGATGAAGGTGATACACTTGACATCAAGCCTGACAACCTGAGTTTGATTCCCCTACATGTTGGAAGGAAGAGAGCTGACTCTCCCAAGTTGCCCTCTGGCCTTCCATGCTTTGGCAAGGACATACTTCTATCTGGCCCCTCCAAAGAGAAAGGAATAAAATGTAATAAAAATGTTTTAAAGCCAAACACTTTGCCTCAGAGAAACAACAAAGATACCTTAAGGACATTTCGTGAATTAGCTTAATCCTACCCACTGCAGGCTGAAGGGTCTGAAAGAATATTCATTTGAAAGACTGCCTTAAAAAGGAGTTGGGGAGGGCCCTCCCATGGGGCTTCCTAGAGAGGTCCTGTCTAATATTCAACAATGTAGCCACTATGAAACCACTCCAGCCATGCTCAAATGGAGCCAAGCTAAACTCAAGCTGGTGCCATACCTCTCAGTAACCAATTTTCTCCGACTCAGCCTAAACCCCTAAACTTTTGAGCACTGGTAACTAGCTAGGGGCTCAAATTTCAATGTATAACCCAAAGCGAACCTTTTAGACTCATACCAATATCATTAAGCATAAATGTTAAGTTGGTCATTGCATGCTAGATTCTCCCCATAAGCCATTGTTACATGAATATGTCACTGTAGTGTTCTTAAACCATGGTCCATCTTTTCAAGTATCTGATGGGCACATGATACAGTGCTAGGGAGATTAGAAATATAATATGGGTCCTACCTTCTTCCCACCTGCAATGAAGAGAGCAACTTTGTTCTGCCTTGTTCTTCTGCTCTACCACAATCTCAGAAACAACAAAGCCAGCAACTGTGGGCCAAAACCCCCAAAGCAAAAAGCCAGAATGAATTCTTGCTGTTTAGTTGGGGACCTTGCAATAGCAGGAAGAATTCTAATTAACACACCATTTAGGCTTCAGTTTTCTCCCTTGCCAAGAAGAATTTATAATAAAGCCTAGCTCACAGACTTGTTAAGATTCTACCAAAGACACATGCTATGTGGTTCCTGGCATGAAACACATGAAAGCCACATGGAAACTACCAAAATGAGGAATCCAAGATCCAACCGTGATTCATCTCACCCTCTCCAGCAACATAAGCTTCAGAGGATTTCTCACAAAATAACCCTGCTGCTGCCCACTCCCCATACCTTCTCTCTCATCCAAGCCACACTTATGGGATGCCAGCATCCCTAAGTTGTTGCAACCTGTAAGTCATTATGATCCTTCATATCTATATTTACTCTATTTCTTCATAACCAGAGACTTCTCTGCCACTCTTTTTCTAAAACCTCATTCTCTCGTCTTTAACAATACCTCTCAGGTTCATCTGCTTTCTACAAAAGATTTTGTCACTACCTAAATAACTAAACAAACCAAACAATCACTCTGGACCTGAGTTTATTCATTTGAATGAAAAAAATAAGCAATTATAGAAAGGTGATCATTAATACGTGATTCAACGCTTTGTGACAGATATTGACAACCCTGTATTTATAGGCTTAGTTTTAGAATGTGGATGTGATGGTATGTTGCCGTTATTTAATTTCTTAGAGTAGGCATAAAGTCATACACTAGACATTTTATTTCAATAAGAAGCCTATATTGTTATGTACTTCCTTTCTTATAAAACACTTAACGGACTAGAATACTTTTTTAAATATCTATTTACTTTGAGTGTAATAAGAAATCAGTTTACAGACATCAGTTCCCTCCGACCACGTGGGCTCCCAGGATCACACCCATTAGGCATGGTTGGCAGCAGGTGCCTTTACACGCTGAGCCATTTCGCTGTGTCTACAATTGTACATAAGTTGCTTGACTATCTGGATTCTTCAGTCATCAAAGATCCCTAAAATAACTGGCTACAATGGGGTAAGGTGAACTTTGTGTCACTGTGATAAAATACCTAGCAAAAACAATGTATGTTTTGGCAAAGATTTATTTGAGCTCATCAATGCAGAATGTTCAGTCCATAGTCCTCAACTCCATTGATTTTGGACTCACAGTAAGGCAGAACATGGTTATGGGAGCATGTGTCAAAGAAGGTTATGGAAGCATGTGTCAAAGAAGGTGCGTTGATTATGTTTTTGTCAACTAACTTGAAACAATCTCAAGTCATCTGAGAAGGAATCTCAATTAAGCAAATGCCCCCCCATCAGATTGGCCTGCAAGCAAGCCTGTTGGGCTTAATTTTAATTGATGATTAATGGGGAAGGTCCCAGCCCATTTTAGGCAGTGCCATTCTTGGGCAGATGTTCCTGGGGTGTATAAGAAAGCAAACTTATAGGCTGGAAAGATGGATTAGCAATTAAGAAAGCACTTACTATTCTTCTAGGGGAACCAAATTTATTTCCCAGCACCTATATGGTAATTCACAACTATCTGTAACTCTAGTCACAGAAGATTTGATACCCGACTCTGGTCTCCTCAAGTATCAGGCATATATGAGGTACACAGACATAATTGTAGGCAAGACACTCATATACATAAAAGAAATAAAATTTAGAAACAAGAAATCAAATTGAGGGAGTCAGGAAGAGCAAGCTAGTAAATACAGTCCTCTCCGGTCTCCGTCTCAGTTCCTGCCTCCAGGTTCCTGTCCTGCTTGAGTTTCTGTCCTGACTTCCCTAGGTAATGAACTGTGATGATGGTATGAAAGTCAAGTAAACCTTTTCCTCCCCAAGTTGCTTTTTGTCATGGTGCTCTAATCACATCAAGAGTGTTCAGGCTATACGTAGGTTATTTATCCAACAGTAGACAGAAAGCAGAGGAGGAGGGAGGAAAGGACTGTGGCCAGCGATATCCTTCAAAAGCATACCTCTCAGGAGTCTACTTTCTCAAGCTATGCTTTAACTCCTAAACTCTCCAGCATCTCTCCAAACAGTTTCACCAGCTAAGAACCAAGATGTCAATACATAGGCCCATGGATGATATTTTGCATTAAAACCCTAGTAATATCGTTAAACTTGACACCTAGTGCATATTGCACACTAGGTCCGGCCCTGTAGGCCATTGTTAAATGAGAATGTCATTGCAGCATTCTCAAGCCATGGCCTATCTTTTCAAGCAAAGGCACCTGCTGTCAAGCAAGCCAAATGAGTTTGATTCTGAGGTCCTACATGGTAGGAGAGAACAGATTTCTGTAAGTTGTCGAAGCTAAAGCTATTGGATGAAAGGAGAGGATAAACAAAGAAGGGCACTATGTTTGGAAAATTGTAACTTCAGGTGATTTAGAATACCATCAGATGATGAGCACATGATAGTGTGCTGAAGAGTTAGAAATACAGAGATAGGTGGTTGTTTAATACTCATATAAACAAATGAAGCCTTTCCTGTCTGAAAGGGCTAATTCTCGTCTGTATTTGTGACTTCCTCTTCGGGTTCCATTTGCAGCATTCATTCACATCTTGTGCCTTGATAAGCAAATTCCAATTTTGTGAAGATGACATCATGTTCAGCTCTAAGTGATATATATAATATACCTAGTATATAATCTTAGCTGAACATTACAATCCCATTGTTCCTTGAAAGAAACACAATATTCTGTATGTCTAGGGTTAGCAATGTGTAAATCTGCAGGAACTGGTTTTTTTGCATTTTTTTCATAATAGATAAAAATAAAATGGATGAAGTTGACTATTATGACTTTCATTTTTGCACTATTGCTGTTTTGAGTAGTATATGAGGTCTGGTGGAGAGACATGTATTCTGCATCTGGGGCAATTTGCATGTGTGTGAAGAGCAAATATTAAAGAAAATTATGAGGGATAGAGGAAAATGGGGGGGGGGCTTGTGAACATCATTACAGCATGTGTAGCAGAACGAGGACCACCCAACTTCAGACTCCTGTTATGAGAGATTTAATCTCTTTTGAAAAGTCATTCTTCATAGAGTTATTTACAAACTTGTCAACTGGGTAGCCACTTGCCAATCTAACACTGCAAACATTCATTCATCTCCCTGTAAAGCGATTTGCCTATGTATATATCTGTTTATGGAAAATAATATACTGCTGGAGATTTTTAATGTTGGGCCAACTGCCTAAGCAGGCAAATTCAAGTGCTATGTCCAGTGTGGTCTGCAATGTAATAAACTTTTCTCATTAAGTGTTATCCTAGAGCTCAGGGACAAGTAACGGAAAATAAACTGTCACATTTGCTACCTCTATCCTAGATGATGCCTCCAATGTGCCATCAGGACAGTTGATCTTCAAATCCCCAAGACTCCCTTGGTAAGCAGAGGAAGCCCTTGGCAGCCACAGCAACAACTGCTCTGGAGCACTTATCTCCTTTCTGAGGACTTTAATGTTCTCTCAACTGAAGTGACTGTGTTATGTATTGCCTACTCTTGACACCTTAGAGGACTATTCATGAAAATGATTCTTGATGAACAATACTTGAAAATTTTGCAGCATTTAGAAGCTATTCTTCCTCCTAGAGGCTTTCCACAGGAGTAGCTAAAAGAGTTGCTTTTGTTCATAAGATTGGAAATTGGGGAGGGAAAGTGAAGGGTCTTTTGAACTGTTTAGCTCCTTATTACTTTCCCCTGTTACCTTAAAATACGTTTGAATGAGTGTGCTTCTCAGGAATAAGATATGCAGTGTGATACAGAGGTGACTTGGTCATGAATGGTACCTCTGCATGTGAAAAGCTAAAGCTATTGGCTAGGAGGGAAGGATAAAGGAAGAGGGTAACTGTGGTTGGAAAATCAGAACTCCAGACTTAGTCATTATATTACCCTCAACAACTTATTTAATCTTTCTGATTTCATTGTCCTTATGTATAAATCAAGGCAGCTGAGATATCGACTTCTCTTTGTTCTTTTCTTGGTTATAACAATACCTAAGTAAGGTATTAAAGAGAAACCATCCTTTTTGCCCATATCCAAAGCAATTTTGTTGTGTTGACATAGTTTTCAATAGTTTAAAAGACAAATTAGCAAATGCAATAGGTTTCTAACTTGGTAAGTGAAAAGCCAAAGTAATCATAGCAAAGAACATTTTAAAGCATGGAGAAAGATCCATTACCTGCAGCATGGAAGGAGAGTTATTTCTAAAATGATCCCTTTGGAACAGAGGAAGTATTAGCATTTTATTCACCAGGGAAGCTATAGTTATTCATACACGGCAGGCACCCTTCTGAGCATATTCAGTTAAGAGCTGTACTTTTGAACATGCTTAGTTTAAAGTCATAGCTGAAGAAGGAGAAATGCCAGTCCTATTTTTGTACACATTTATCTCAAGGTCATAGAAGACGTATTTGAAAGGTTAATGATAGCTAGGAACACTTGTTGATCTTCTTAGCTTGTATCATTAAAATGGTGGACAGGAGCCCATCTGAGCATGCTCAGAACTTTTATCATGAAGTTTTAATAAACAGATAGAAAAGATACTTTGAAGGTAAGTTTAATGCGAGAGCTTTGCCTAAAAGGTGTCTTTCTGGCTTAGCAGCTTATAAAATGATTCTGGTCCCATTTTCCCCCTGATTTCCTTTAAGAAAAAGCTTTACTAAGAGATCTTTAGAAAAGCTAGATTTTAAATTTTAGATAGAATTATTTTTTATGTAAATGATATATTGATAAAGGAAATTGGAGGTACCCTGAAAATGAAGATTTGATAAAGGGACCCGCTAGCACCAATGTCTGATGGAGTGGAGGGTTGGCTAGGTGGCCCTTAGTCATAATGGACAGAAACATTTCTGAGGCTAGTTGTAGTTTTAATTTTATGCCTCTGAGGAAGAAGGGGGAACAGAAAACTTCAGGAGAAGCTCACTTCTATGACTGAAGAGGAAAGAAGAGTAAATAAAGACTTTCACTCTTTTAAGAGCAAGAAATTTCTCCAAAAGGAATCCTTAGATTGAGCTTTGACAAAATCCGAATGGTTAGTATTGAATAAAGGACACAAGCAGGTACCTGGTCCTCAGAAAGGTAAGAGCAAGCAGCTATGAAATATAGCTAGTACTAAGCAAAGGAGGGTTTACAACCTTGTAAGTAGGTACTTAATTGTCCTTGTCTTAGACAAAGTCTTATTGTGTAAATATTTATGGAGTCCTAGTATGGCTCACTAGAACAATGAGCATAAAGGGAGAAAAATCTTTGCTACCATGGAGATCTAGTGGACAGCCTAAATAAACTCACATCCTGTTCCGTATTCTATCCCATCAATGTGTCTTATTTTGCCAGTCTCCAAAAAGAAGTACTGTTTTAACAGGGCTGTTTTTACAAAGTCAGTAAATGTAGAGTGTCTCACCATATGCTGTTCATGAAAAAGTTTAACAGGAAAAGAAACCCATTATGTGGCTAGTAAGCCAGTGCCAATTTAACTAAGACCAGGTAATGGTAGGACCAAACACCTTTCACAAATCCACTTGTGATGCTGGAGCCACATATCCTGATTCCCAAGACTTTGTCTGGCAAATCTACTGCCATTTATTCTTGCAAATAACACAGGTGGCTGCAACAGGGAGCACAGGTTAGTATCATGTGGTTCACGTAGCTTGATGGGATTTATACTGGGTCACATACTAGACTCTTAATTATAGGCTTAATGATAGGTACCCTCCGGATAAATTTGCCTCATTAGCTGTCCTGCAAAAATATTACTGACCCTGATCATTTACCAGCTTTTAAATAAACAAAAGTATGCCACTTCATGATAATACAGAGAGGAACCTCATGCTTAATATGTAAAGGGTACAGGTATGCTAAAATGAAAACAGTTTAAGAAAAGTCTTTACAAATTAACTCTCCCAATTTATTCTAAGAAGCAATAACTAAGACAAAATTTACCTAGGTATGTGAATGTGCTTAAGTAGATTTGCACATAATATATATAATACAATATTTATAATTCAGACTTCTACTACAGTACATTGGTGTACACAGGAAATAAATGCTTAAGTTCGCCCATACTGAAATGTTAATAGTAGTACTTACTTAGTTACCCTGAGCTCAATCCCCAGAAACAAAAATGCTGATGGTACAAAGCAGCTTTATTCATAATAATTAAAATTTAGAAACCTCACTATCCATCTGATAACAGATGAATAAATTATGGCATAGACATATATGAACAGATCCTACACACATGTTGAGCAAATAGAGGGCAGAACACTGCTTTACTTTTTGTATCTGTTTGTATGTAGTGAGGGAGAAGAGCCCTTTCTAGATTAGCAGAAACACTCTGTGTTTCTGTTTGGTTGTTTGGTTTTGGCTTTTTGAGACAGAGTCCCTGGCTGTACTGTAACTCACTCTGTAGACCATGCTAGCCTCAAACTCAGAGATCTGTCTGCTTCTGCCTCCCCAAGCAAATTTTGATACAGATCACCTATATATGAATTAGGTGGTTAAGTCATTGGGCTACATTTTAAGATACTTTAATATATTTTGTTATACATAAATTTTACCTCAATTTTAAACAAGTAAAAAATAGGTCACTCTATTGGATAGTATATCCATCAAATAGTACAACACATTTTTACCATTTTGGCTGTCTATTAATACGCTTTGTCTGACTGTTAAAGTCCTTTGGCTATTAACCAGTAGGAGGCACCTTCACTAGCTGTCTGGAAGAAGAGCCTTCCTATACCTTTGTGTGGGATAGCAGAAGTCATGCTTCCTCCTAAGTAGATGAATTATATTTAAACAAAAAATCACTTAAGAGCTACTGTGGCATGGGTCATGGCTTAGTGACCAACCAACCCATGGAGGTAGGATTTCACTTCCTTTGTCCTACTGGCTGTCATATATGGTGTAACCTTGTAACTACTCAAGGGCTGCACGACTATCTAGAAAGAAACTTGGAAAGCTCATGGAACCTGAGGGCAGTCAGGTCTAAGAAGGAACTATTATTGGACCGAGAGAATTACCAAGCTGAAGACAGAGCTTTCTCTTAGTAACACTGCCTCTCCTTTTCCCTTTAATACAAGCTGATCTCCTACTACACCATGGTATACATTTGTATGTCACACACATACACACACACACACACACACACACACACACACCACAACACACAATGAACAAAAAAGGAGAAAATGAAAAACTCTGACAGTTAGTGGCTCAATCACGTAACAGATCATTTTTCTTACACAAGTCTAAAGCAACCAACTTTATTCAATGACTTGAGGTATCAGAGCCAGGATGACGCAACTCTCTCTTTCTTCCTTCATTTGAACCCATGGGCACAAAATGGCTGCTATGGCACCAGACACTGTGTGCATCTATCCAAAGCCAAAAGAAACAGAGAAAGGTCACTGATATGATACTAGAAGTTTTGCTTAACATGGCCATCCATGTTGAAGGTTAAAGATGAGAAACTCAAGTAACGATCAGAGAACTACCATGCCATTCAAGACCTGGGTCCCTTCAGTAAGGCAATGGAAAATGGAGGTCTGCTAGGTTGCAACATGTCTGTGAGCAAACTGAATTCTAGGAATCCATATTATCTGGAAACTTGATATCTATTCATGATCACCCCTGAACAGAAGTGATAAAAGGCACATTGAATTCTTTTAAAAATTCCTTGAAGGATGGTGATCATCTATGGGGAAAGAGGGGAAGAGAGAGGGCTAGGAGTGACAATGGAGATCACGGTGGGAAATTCCTGGAACTAGCTGGAGGCCTGGGACAGGGGAGGATATGGGGAATCAATGGGGGTGACCCTAGTTGAGATTCCTACCAGAGGGGAACATAGAGACTGAAGTGGCCACCTACTGTAGCCAGACAGGACTTTTAGTGGAGTAATAAGGACATCAACTCACCCACAAACCTTCAACGCAAAATTTGTCCTGCCTACAAGGTGTACAGAGATAAAGATGGGACAGTACTGAGGGAATGGCTAAACAATGACTGGCCCACCCCACCCATGTGAGAGAGCCAACCCCTGACACTATTAACGACAGTCTGCTATGCTTGCAGACAGGAACCTAGCATAACTGTCTTCTGAGAGGCTTCATCCAGCAGTGGATGGAAACAGATGCAGAGACCCACAACCAACCATGAGGTGGAGCTTGGGGAGTCTTGTGGAAGAGTGGAGACTGAAGTGAGCAAGCCAGAGGGGTGAAGGACACCACAAGAAGACCCACAGAGTCAACTAACCTGGGCCCATGTGGGCGCACACAGCCTGGGCCACCAACCAGGGAGCATGCAGGAGCTGGATCTACACCCTTTATACATTTGTAGCAAATGTGCAGCTTGGTCTTCACGCGGGTCCCCTAACAAGTGGAGCAGGAGCTGTCTCTGAGTCTTTTCCCTGTCATTGGATCCCCTTTCCCTACCTGGACTGCCTGGTTGAGCCTCAGTGGAAGAGGATGTGCCTAGTCCTGCTGGGATGAGATGCCGCAGGGTGGAGTGGTGCCCAAGGGGGGATGGGATTTTCCCTTCTCTGAGAACAAGGAGAGGGGATAATAGGGGAGGGATTTGTGAGAGTGAGACTGGGGCGAGAGAAAGGGGGGCTGTGATTGGGATGTAAAACAAATAAAAATAAATAAACTACTGAAAAATATCATTGCTTCTTACACAACAGTAAGCTGCTACCTACTGAATTTAGTATTCTACCACCTATGATGTTTCAGCTACATTTTGCATTGCATTTTCAGAAGCTGTGGAGAAGGTACCGGTCAAGTCTTATTTCTCAGCTTCCAGCATAGCTAAGCAGTATACAAATACCTTTTCTACCAAAGTGACAAAGAATTCCAGGATACATGCAAAAAGGATGCTTCAGTTTCTCTAAATATGCTGTCATTTCAGAAATACCTAATGATAATTATTTCAACAAATGAAGATAAATAGTATTTCCTTTTCCTTTTGAACAGTTCGAAACAGATGAAGAAGACAAAGGGAGGATGTTTTAATTCACCAACTAACCAACTACAGTCTGCCTTTACCTTTAAGAAGAGTGGGTGGTAGAAAACAGAGATGGCTCAGTGGATAAAGATGCCTGCTGCCAACCCAATGACCTCATCTCAGTCCCCAGGACACATGATTGAAAGAGAGAGCTAACTCTAGCGAGTCACCCTTTCACCTCCACTAATGCACTGTGGCACTCCTGTGCACGCATGCTCATGCACACGCATGCCTTCCCTCCCTCCCTCCCTCCCTCCCTCCCT
>NW_021604731.1:251330-259958 GCF_004785775.1 Grammomys surdaster
TCCTCCCTCCCCCCTACTCTCTCACACACAAGATAAATAAATATGTATTAGAAAATTTTAACAGATGAATCTGCGGAACAGGATCACTTCTCTGCATCCTTCTCTAGCTGATGTGACAGTTTTGAAATGAACTACAATTACCATTTGCCAACTGACTTCCACTGGACTTTGGGGGGGAGTCATTGAAAAACCAGCATATAATGAAGTCTTAATGTCTGCAGTTGGAAACTGTATTTATCAGCTATGTATGAACCCTTGGCAATTGCTTTTGTCATCTGAGTTACACTCAAGGACCTTAAAGCACATTTAGTTGTTCTAAGGTTATATGTTTCTTTAGGTGACTCTCCAAGAGGTTGATCTGGAGAAGAGTGTTGAGGTGTCATGAACCCTTTCCTCCACCTCCTACCATCCTCCGTACATATTGTTCTGAGTCTTACATCCCTCCCGTTGATTCTCTGAGGTTTCCTAATGTTCTGCTATTGAATCTTCATTCCATTTTATTCCATTTTAATTCTATACCCTTTAATATACTATTCCAATACAGTAATTTTCCACGTATTATTTACCCATAGTTACTTATCGCTTATTAACATCTTGAGACATTTGCTTTTACAATCTATTTGGAGTGAAGAAGCATTATAGAGTATAAGTTGTAGATATAATACTCATTTGTCTAGAAGTATTTCAATATATACATCACATAATCATAGACATTTTCCAACCAAACCACAAGGTAATTATCAAAATTGGAAATTTTAACACTGATAGAGCATCAACGCAGCCCACCTTTAAATTTTTCTGACAATACCAATAATGTCTCTTAAAGCTATTTTATTTTCTAATACAGGAGTTAATCCAGAATTGACCGTACATTGTCATTTACTTTAAAGGGTACATTTAATTGTCATACTCCCTTATACTTCATTAATCTGGAAGAGATCTTAAACTCTTTTCTTTTTTCCCCTCTTGATCTTATTTTTTAAAAAAGAGAGTATGAGCAATTTATTTAATAAGCTGTTTGTTAATTTGAATGATTCTCATTATGAACTTCAGCTAGCGCATGTGAGGTAGGAAGACCCCAGAAGTGATTTGCTGCCCTTGTAGAACATAACATTGACAAAGCTACAGTATTCAATGCACATATTGCTTCTTTTGCTTTTACAAGTAAGTTACTATGTGGTGATTTTCTATTGCTCAAGAGTTTAAAAAATGTGTCGACTCTACAATTTCATTGCTAATGAGTCAGGCTCTTTTTTTAACATTGGTTCAACAGTAAGGTGTGTCATTGCTTAAGCCTGGCTACTTCCCAACTGAGAAGGTTCAGAATCTCAGACTCTAAACCAAAGGTGACCCAGCCAATAAGTTCAAAGTACTATGGAAGTCAGATATATCAGTCAAGTCAACAGAGGGGTAGACAGATAGGAAGTCAGAGTCCACAAAGCCAAAGTCACTGTTCACCAGTCCAAAAAAAAAAAAAAACCAACAACAACAACTATCTTAACCTCTGATTTCAGGGCATGGGTTGTGGGCACAATTCCCAGTGTGTTATAAATTCCCAGTGTTATCAAGCTAATGGGCAAACTGGCTCTGAGCCAGTGGGTGTTAGTCATAGGCTTTAGTGGAATGCAAAGTAAGGTGTTCCTGACTACAGTGGAGTCTGGTAAGCCAGCGCTATCTCATGGGCCTCACTGTTGACATTACCACATTTTCCCCTTCTTCCAAATCAGGGTTGTGTGCCAGTTCACTAGCAGTCTCCTGGAAGTTCAGCATCCACACAGCAGAACCAGTGTGCAGCGCAAGATTGTATGTCTCTTACAAGTCCACAGATGATGCCAGTGGGGCTTCTTTTGACCATCCTTTGCCTTTCAAATCTATAAGTGGGCTATGAGTGGAAGTCCAATATTATAAATATCTGCATAACACAAGAGTCAATATTACTATGAAATCATTCTCTACATCACTGTATAGAAGCTTCTTTGAATCAGCTAATTCAGAACTTACTGAATGCCCTACCAAGTCCTTTAAATTAAATATATATATATATATATATATATATATATATATATATATATATATCCCCAACAGAGTACAGAAGTAAGAAAAGAGAACAAGACATATATAGCATGTTGCCAAAGAAGAAATGAAGTACTATAGAAGTTAGGCGATGAAAAGTGACTTCATTTAAAAAAAATTCTAAAATCATATCCTTTTGATAGCCTTAAGAATGTGTGTGTCCCCTCGAAGAAGGAGCTCCTCCTGGGAGGGGAGAGACTGGCTTTGCATCTGTGTTCACTTTTTCTTTATAGAAAATTATAGTCTACCTACAAAACATAACAAACCTGGTGACTCAGGGTAATTTCCTCTTAGCAAGCACCTCTAAATAGGCCTGTGACGGCTTCCCATAATACTCCCAGATGTTCTAAAACTGTGGCTGTTAGAACTGAAGTAACTAGGGCATTCATTACTCACAGGAAATGGGGACCTTCTTATTATTAACAATTCACATTTCTTTAAAAATTCTTTAACAATCAGGTACTTTTGTAAGGCTATATTTTGAAAAAAAATAATCAGTACCAATTTGTATGTACTGCTGTGACAGGTGAGTTCAGGCCATGCTACCAGACACATTGGATGAGGAAGTTGCATAGAGATGAACAAATTGTTTATTACTGTTTCTTTTCAACTAAAGGGAGTGTATCCCTTTTTTAAATTAAATTTATTTTTTTTACTTGTTCACTTTACATCCCATTCACTGTCCCCTCTTCTGGTCAACCCCTCCCATAATCCTTCCCCCATTCCCCATTTCCTTCTCTTCTGAGCGGATGGACCCCCACTGGGTACCAACCCACCCACCCTGGCACTTACTCTCTGTGAGGCTAGGCACTTAAGGGAAGGTATCTTTACCTCTTGAGAAAAAAAAATGCTGTTTTGCTCCAGCAGAGGGAGCCTCTGAAACAGCCAAAACCAACCCTAAAATGCAGGGTTCCTGGGATCTTGTCAGAAAGAATTAAGGGTCATTTGCCAAAGACAGACAAAACACACAAAAAAAGAGAAAAAACGATTATAGATTATTGATTGGCATGTAAAAACTTAATGACTTCAGATAATCACTAGTTGCTTAGTGAACAAATTCTTTTTTGTTTTGTACACTCATCAACCTCATTAAATGTCAGCAGTAAATCACATCCTTGTCTTTTGGCAAAAACTTACCTAGTAAGCAACCATGCTTTCTTTAGAGAGAGGAGAAGCGCTACCTTCTGTCTAAGGTCTCTAAAAACAAACGCTGTCACGATTAGTGTTCATGCCAACCCAAGGAGAAAGGCTCCATCGTGATGATGTTATTGTTGGTTTGTTTTTCATCTTTACTCTAGTTTGATAGAATTGCATGATCTCATCTTTGTCATAATATCAGAGTGTCCCATTGTAGCTACACCCTATTTGTGTGCTACTGGTGGTGTTGATCACTTGAATTGCTCTGGTCAAAGGTATGTTAGTAACATGACTGGAATTTGAAAATGTCTTGCATAGCTTCTGGTCTATGAAACACACGGGCTTCAGCTGAGACTACTCACAGCCCCGTGCCTGAAGCAGAGCTATATACTAGATGATCCATAAACCTACTAATAAAAAATTCTTATTATAAACCATTGATTTTTTATGATGTGAAATTTGACTAACACAACAGCATTGTGAACAGCTCCAATATGCAGATCAGAATTGTGAAGGACTAAGAAACTATGTCGTTCAGACCAAACAGGGAAATTCCCAGGGACACCCAGCAGAACTATATCCTACTGTTTTACTGACCAGAACCATGTGATATGCCTATGGTGGCAAGAAAAGAGACTAAGAAAGGATTTGGTATTGAAAACTTCTACTGGAGATGGCAAGACCCATTACCATCAAAGGGAATGGAGCCAGGTTGCTGTGGAGTGTCTAATAGTATCTGCTTGGCCAGTGTTGTCAGGTTCTGGGGTGCATGAACTTTATTTTACCAGTAACCTGTGTCGATGCCATGTTTTAGTATGAGTATTCTGAAGCAACTCAGAAGTCTCTTCAACCTGGCCTTGGTGAATTCAATATGGTACTGTAGTTTGGTTTGTCCTGAGGACTTTCTGTATTTGCTATGAGAAGAACATAATACAGGTAATGATGACGTAAGGAGAAACATGTGGAACTAACGTAAATCCATACAATTTCCCAGTGAGGTAGGAAAAAAAATAAATGCCTATAAGTCACTAAGTCTTGGGAGTGCTTGTCAAATGTTTTAAAATAATCATGCTATTCTGTAGTTCTCCCATCTCATGGTCAACTCCATGCTCCAAACAAATAGGTTAATGCCCATTTCTCAACACCCAGAGGTATAGTGAGGTAGCTACCATACCAAAGAGTTCTCCAAAAAAGTTTCCAAACCATTTCTTTCTTTCCAATACCTTCAATCTTCCTTGTACATAACAATGTAGATTTTCCTCCATAGAGAGGCAGCTGAAAGAAGGCCAAATCTCACACAGGAAAGGGTTTCACAGAGAGGTGGTGAACAGAAACTGAGCCACACCCTTCCCTGGGGGGTTCCCCAATGCTCTTAAGTGTGCTGGGGAGGAAGTGGTGGAGAAATACAGTAAGGACTGACTCCCTGGATCCCTGATGGAGGTGCTGATCCTTTACCACTGCTGCCTGGCTGCTGCTGCAAGCAAGTGCAATGGGGTTGCTTCTTTTCCCCCAAAAGCAGGCCAAAATATCATTCTAAAAGGAAGCCAGGAAAAGTAAGAAAAAACGTGCCAGAAGTGTGATACTCAGTACACTTTGGGCCACAGTTGATACTAAATAAATGTATCAGACACTATGTTCAATAGTAAAATTGGCCCTCATTCTTTTTGAACTTAAAGCAAGTTCAATGGTATTGTTTTCACAATAATTTGGTAAAATAAAACAATTTCCAGATGTAAAAACTTTTAAGCCAGAAAAAGGGAATAATTGGAAATATATTGAGAAAAAAAAAGCCAGATGAATGACTTCATTTGTATTGGGACCTATATAACAGATTTTATTAATAGTTAAATTTTATAAACAAGGGAAAGAACAAAAATTCTATGGAGTAAGTGGAAAATGAACGAGCAATATCATATATAATGATGTGCAAAAGCTTAAGACATGTGCAGAGCTTATCTTCATAATTAGAAATATGCAAATTAAAATGAGATACCATTTTCAATCTAGCAGCGTAGCATAAATTATGAGACAAACTGGCAGCACGGGCCACTGGTGGGGAACAGTAACTTTCATATTCTGTTGAGGGCGAAGGCCAATATTCACTGCCAAATTAATTTGAATGAATTTGGCAACAGTGATAAAAAAACGACCTTAATAATTCCAATGACATTTTTTTTTTTGCCGATATCCAAATAAGTATCTGTTACATTCTGCAGTGCTGTGTGATAGAGTGCAAACATAAAAAATACAGCACTCATTAAATAAAGCATAGTGCATTATTGTACAATGAAGTACTGGTTAGCTAGGAAAGGAATACAATAAAACTATATGTGTAGATGTGGAAACTTACTTAACACATTGGGTCAACTAAATAAACCTGCCACATACAATGTGCATTGTATGCCTTTTCATGGATGCTTTTAGAAGGATTTTGGTTAGACACAGAAGAAGCATGTAAAATTCGTTGTCTTTAGAGACACAGGGATGAAACCTGGAGACTAGGAGTCTAAAGTGAGAGGAAGGCCCATTTTATAACCTTGAACACATTTGGGTTTGGTTTTTTATCCCCCTTTGGTTGTTTGTGTTTGTTTTGTCTTGCCAAGTGCATGAAATGCTTTCAAAAAGAAAATCCAGTTACTAAAAAGTAAACAATAGGTTGGGCATGGAGGCATACACCTTTAAGTCTAGCACTAGAGAGGTAGAGGCAGGTGGATCTCTGTGAGTTTGAGGCCAGTTTGTTCTACATAGCAAGTTCTAGAAGGGCAGTGCTATATAGTGAGTGGCAGTAACAAAAAACAATATAATAAACAAATGACTGAACTAGCCAAATAGTGCGCAGCAAACAGAAACAAAACCCTAATCTACTCTTCCTATTACTCTTCAAAGGAATGAATGCTTTTAAAAGAGTAATTCTTTTCAAACAATGATGTATGATAAGATTGTAGGAGGTTGGATTTTCAGGCTATCGATTTGATTATTCAGTAATCAGAGATTGATCTGCAAACTAATGATAGTTTTTTTTCTTTTCAGTTAGTAGAGGAAGTGGGGTTATTTACATAACTTTGAGGACATGGAAAAGACTTTATCTTAAAGGCTCATCTTCTACTGGAGAGAGAAGGAAGGCTTAATTCTCTCATTTACACCTATTTTATGACTGTCTGGGGTCAAGAAAAGCATTTTTCAAGCACTGAGCCATGATGAAACATAGAGACAGTAATTTCCTACTGAGTTCGAAAAATAAAATAAAACCACAATATTCATGCTACCCACAAGTTTGTGGGGGTGGATGCAGAGTAGAACACATTTCAGAGAAGACCTGAACGGTACTTGGGTTAAAGAAGCCGCACTCAGTGCAAAAGACTGTTCGGCAAAGGCTACTGTTTCGGGGCTGTGGAGATAGCTCAAACATGGGGACTCGAGTTCAATTCTCACTACCCCCACGGAAAACAAAACCTGAGTGTGAGCATGCCTGCTTGTAATCCTAGTGCTAGGGTGGCATGGCAGTAAGAGATCATTTCAGATCATTTTAAAGCACATGACAGCACCTCAGGAACGGCAGCTGAAGTTTTCCTTTCACTTCTGCATATATGCATACACACATGTGCCTGTACAATACACACATGGGCACACACAGGGACACACAAACACACACACACACACACAGGCACAAGGACACACATGGGCACATACGGACACATGGACAGGGAAAAAAGTTGTTTGTTTAACTTTTATATTCTTGAAAGGAGCTAAGAAGTAGCCCAGTTGATGGGATATGACCGTGACACCTCATAGGAATGCCTAATCATGCCTCGGATAACATGAGAGGTTTTTGTTGTTTGTTTGTTTGTTTGTTTGTTTGTTTTTTAGACAAAGTCTCACTGTGTAGCTCTGGCTGATCTTGAACTCTCTATGTAGACCAGGATAGCCTCAGTCTCATAGAGACCTGCAACCCTCTGCCTCCCAAATGCTGGGATTAAAGTCATGTATGACCAGTCCGAGCTAAAACATTAGATTTTAATCTTATGCAATGCAGAATGCAGTCTATGCAGCTGGAAGAAGGACAGACTGGAGGCTTCACACAGGATTTGTAACATAAACTGTGACTAAGTGACCAAGTAGGCGAAACAACAGGAGCAAAAGCCTGTAGGTAGATCACTGGCAAACTGAGTA
The DNA here is from genome assembly GCF_004785775.1 of Grammomys surdaster. Classification (NCBI taxonomy): domain Eukaryota; kingdom Metazoa; phylum Chordata; class Mammalia; order Rodentia; family Muridae; genus Grammomys; species Grammomys surdaster. The sequence goes on from NW_021604731.1 coordinate 258,711, forward strand.
AGCAGACACCAGGGAAACAGCATATTGTGCAGTAAAGAAAGGAGAGAATGTTCAGGTTGGATGAAGAAACTCCTTCAAGTTGGCAGTAGGCTTAGAAGGCAGGAGGAAGTATAAGACTAGTGTGTTAGCTTAGACAATTCTGCTTACCAAATAAGAATACAGAATCAGTGGGGAGAGCCTGGAAGCTCTCGTGAGTGAATACTTGGGAAATGATAAATGGACACTCTTACTAAGAAAAAAATATTGGGCATCTTGGAGCAGTGTGAGTCGTCAAGAGTGAGCTACACTGGACAGGAGAGATGGTTCAGTGGTTTGGGCTGTTTCCCCAAAGGACCTGGGATGGATTTCTAGAACTCACATTGTGGCTAACAACCATCTGTAACTTTAGTTCCAGAGAATCTGATGCCCTCTTCTGGCAACTCTCGGTACTGCAGGCATGTGGCACACAGATGTACTTGTAGGCAAAACACCCACGTACATAAAGCATATCCTTGAAGTAGCTGCAGAAACCATGGAAATGAATAAGAGAGCACTGCTGTGGTGGGGGAGCAATAAGGAATGGAATAACAGGGTACAAGGGATCGGACGGGGAATGGGACAAATGGGAGAATCTCTCACTAGGCAGGGGAGGGAGATAAATACAAATGAAGGTAAAATAACCATAAGAACGTCTGGCAAACAGTACAGAAGGAATCATATGATCAAGGATATATTATTAAGTACTATACAGTATACATAATTCTGTGTATAAATATAGATATAAATAAAAATTTCCTATCTGAATTATCAATACTCCCTCCAAGAGCCAAAGACCATCTATCAAAAACCCTACCATGAACACTACCCCAGACCCCTGACCTACTAGGCACTCCGTGGTAACTCACAGGCTCCTTTGGCTGGGGAAACAGAAAAACTAATTGCAATTCTTCCCCTGTACCACTTCTCCTCCAAATCTAATTGCCCGATCCCAACCCCAGCTCTGAGGCAGAGCACCTGCTGCGGCTTCCGCTTCCTCCTTGCCTGTCTCCAGTGGATCACACAGATCTTTCCTCCCAACCTTTCTCTACCTCTACTCATCCCTTCTGTCTCAGCGCAGCTCCAGTAGGAATCACCTGGGAACCCAGCATCCAAGCACATCAAGTGGTTATTGCATAGCAAATGGTCCGTCCTGAAAACATACCCCTCTCTCTCTCTCTCTCTCTCTCTCTCTCTCTCTCTCTCTCTCTCTCTCTCTCTCTCTCTCTCTCT
>NW_021604731.1:259968-301874 GCF_004785775.1 Grammomys surdaster
TCTCTCTCTCTCTCTCTCTCTCTCTCTCTCTCTCTCTCTCTCTCTCTGTGTGTGTGTGTGTAACAACAACTGATGTCAAAAGAATCCAAAATGGAAACAGTCTCTACTGAACTTGAAAGGAGTATGAGAGCATCATCCATCATCAATTCTCTATTACAAGGACTTGAGCTGCTTCTCAACTAGAGCACTTCTCATTATATACATATTTGAAACCTTGTCTTCTCCATAAGAATTAGAATCCCAGAAAATGTCAAGCCAGGATGGTAATGTTGTGCTTTGGGGACTCTTGGGGGAAAAAAGGAAGCTGAGAATTACGGGATTAAATGGATGGTAAAGAGGAGGAAGGGTCTTATAAATGGTGTCTTGGGAAAGTTGAAAAAAAAAGATGCACAGGAGACTTCTGGGAGACACATGACAGAAACTGAAAGTGGCTAGTTTGGTTCAAGCTGCAGAAGCTGGGGACAAGAGAACACTGCTATTAAGTGTGAAGAAGCAGAGACTGAGTTGAGTCAAAATGAGAGTAGTCTTTTATTTTTTTAATCTCAAGCTTTAACATGTCTTTATGACCTTGGAGTACAGGGTTCATGAAGGTGAACCACTTGGAGTCAGGGTCAACTATTTTATGCCACAAAATCAAAAGGCATTTCGATGTAAGGCCAGACATAGACCACAGTTACCACTTAACACATTAATAATTGCCACAACAAAGCAAAGCATTTAATTAAAATAGTAGGGTAGAAAGACATACTTTTTCGGTGAGCTGAAGGAAATTGGAAAAAAAAGATCATTATTAATTTAAGGTGGCAAAATGTTATCAATATTCTATTTAATGCTGTTTTTAATGTTCTAATTCAGTAAATGCGAATGTATTTGTAATGGGTTGTCATTGATCGACCAACACTTATTTCCACCGTAAAGGTGACCTTCAACTAAAAATTTCTATAGCAAAGGAGTTTTCTGGAACATAATACGTGTAGGCACAGAATCCTTACAGAATCGGTGTCCTTCGGAAGCAACAGTATGTCTCAAATTTACATGCAATAGTCAAACAATAGTTTCTATGTGCTCGGAAGATGCTGTGTCATGTTCTGTGCTGTCTGAAAAGATAATGAGAGATGGTGCATGATGTCAAGGTATGAAAAATGGGACAACAGAGGAAAGGCCATTCAAATAGTATAGGCTTCCCAAGAAGCAAAATAATGGCAGAAAGACATGGGGGCTGGTTCTTCAGAGATCCAAAACCAGCTTGACACAATGTGGAAACAATGAAATTTTATATTAAAGGGTTCTTATGTATATGAATGCTATATCTGCATGTATGCCTGCATGCCAGAAGAGGGCATCAAATACCATTACAGATGGCTGTGAGCCACCATGTAGTTGCTAGGAATTGAACTCAGAACCTCTGGAAGAGCAGTCAGAGCTCTTAACCACTGAGCCATCTTTCCAGCCCAGCATTAGGGGTTTCTTACTTAGATATAAATTAGACAAGGAAGCTATCATTGTGTCAGAAGCAAGACTGATTTGCAGAGATCTGTGTATAAAAGTTGTAAGCTGAGAATGTACTGATGGTTCCGCAGCCTTTTGAGTTATTTCAGGGGTGTATTATTAAGGAGAAACTGGAAAACGATCCTGGATACAGTCTCATTAAATTTTATTCTATTTTTATGTATATGGATGCTTGTCTTCATGTAAACTTATATATAGCTTTTATGTCTAGTGCCCACAGAGGCCAGAAGAGGGCTTCAGATCTCCTGGAACTTGTTGTGAGCTGCCTTATAGTTGCTGGGAATTTAATCTGGGTCCTCTGCAAGAGCAGCTAGTACTCTCAACTGCTGCACTGTCTCTCTAGCTCTTGGAAACAATATGTTATTACTCAGTACAAAACATCTCTCATTTCTAGACCAAAAGGATTAAGGAAATTAGCTGATCCCTCAGACTAGGCCATGATCTCATGGCTAACACTACACTGTTGACCATATTTCTAAGTTCTCCACAGCTTTGGGAAGTAAGAAAGCCATAGAAGTGCTGGAATCCTTGGCTCTAGAAGTATACGATATAAGGAGAATTTTGTATTGAAGGGCTACACTAATCCAGGTTCCATTTAACTTATGTCTTTGGAACTACTCAGCAGTTTGTCCCAGAATGTAAAACCACATGGACACAGGAATTGGTCCTTATGTCCACAAACCCAACGAGAAGTCAATATTTGGATTTCATTGACTTAGGAAAGATGTCATCAGCTAGGAGCCAAGTGCTGCCACCTGTCTTTCTAGGTCTAAGACGGAAGGCTTGAAAACCTACCTTTTTCCCAACTTGAACATTCTTTTACTACAGACTGCTGTGTTCTTCAGCTTTCCCTAGAGGTCAGTTGGGGTCTTCTGATGTCACGTTTCATATTACTGCTTAACATGTCAAGAATGCTGAGTGCCTCAGGCATGGCAGACAAGTCTGAGAGAAGCAAGCCATGTCACATGAGGCTGTTTACCAGCCTTTCTGGGGGCTTCCTTGTTTACTTTCTTTACATACATGCTTCAGAACTCTCCCTGGATAAGTCTTGAAGGAAGAATACACTTGGGTAGAACATTAAGAGGGAAAATCATTTTAGCCAGTAGTAAGCAAGTGCTGTTGTCGTGTTTCCATGATGATGGGAGCTCTGAGCTAAGAGAGGAAAATTCTCTAAAGAGGAAAGATGAGTGGAGCTCGTTGATAGATGGAGATAACGGAAGAAAAAGGGGTGATGATGGAGGCAAGGGTCTGAGCACACAGAGAGCTGAATGGGGATTCTGTGCAGCTGCTTTCCATTTCCAGGGAAAATGGGATCAGAAGCAATTTCCATGGAGAGTGGTCCTCCTACCTGACAACAGAACTGCATACGAGGAAGGAAAGCCTGCAGATTTCTTTCCCCTTCTGTGATCAAGAACAGATCGTGTCACCAAGAAAGAGTGTTCACTTAACAGATTTCAAAGTTTTCTGCTAAGGTTCCTGCATTAGGACCATATAACATCAAAATATATTGGCTCACTTAAATTTAAAGCTCATGTCTAAAAATGTCCCGATCTCCCCTGAATGGTGGCTTTTAATTTTCATTTTCTTTCTTCTGTCCACATTCACTCTCTTCTAAATATAGGGTAGCATACCTAGTAGAAATAGAGGGCAGACCAGATCTCAAGATGCTGGAAATTCTATGTCCTGGTTCTAATCAATGAGACACTGGGAAGATTTGCTAAGAGGCTTCTAGACCCAAGTTGTCTCTTTGATAAGCAAGCAGAAGCAAGAATGTGCTATAGTTCATCCTCTGCAAAACTGATCTTTTAAGAGCATGTTTATAAAATCTTAATGGGATTATATGTCACCTGAGGATCCTGCACACTCCTGCACCCCAAGCCACAGAAGCTCTGACTCAGTAGGTCTAAGGTGGGGGCAGGGGGCTCAAAATGTGACTTTAAAAAGAAGTTTGCATATGATGTCAAACTGTCTTCTAAATATGTATGCTTATACCCATAGGTTAGTGCTGTCCCACATCGTTGTTGGAGAAGCTGCTTTTTGAAGTGAATAGGTGGTTAATACAGAGACTCATCCATGGCTGGTCAAGGTACCCAGAATAAGTGACTATCCAGTGCTCAGTATTAAAAAAGAACATTTGTATCACTCCTCCCAGATCTCAGGAGTGGGAAAGATGCTTATGAGGAGCCACTGACAGTTAGTGGTTGCTAGGAGTGGGTGAGTCATCCATCAGGAGCTGCTCATACCCCACTGGATAGCTCCACATCCATGCTCACACGGGTCATGGAAAAATAATGATCAAAGTTGAGTGGGTCCTTGTTTGAAGCAGAAGGGAGAGGACCACCGAAATTGGAAAGAGATAATGGTATGGCCAGAATGTAACATATATAAACTAAATATAAATAAAAAATTAATTCACGAACAAAAATTGAAAAATAAATGATAAAAACAAGTCCCCAGATTACAATGATGTGCTTGTCCAGGAGCCATTCTCTCTGATAGAAGACACTATATGATATTTGTGTTATTTTTATCATACATCATCTTCTGCTGGTGGTTTCCTTCTTATTTCTGAGTCTCCAGTAGCCCTGTGAACTCTTTGAGGGCAGAGAATATATCTTATCTCTTCATTATTCCCAAAAGTGTCTAGCCCAGTCTCTCCCCCTTTATTCCCAAAAGTGTCTAGACCCCTCTCTCTCTCTCTCTCTCTCTCTCTCTCTCTCTCTCTCTCTCTCTCTCTCTCACACACACACACACACACACACACACACACACACCCTTTTCATTCATTTAGAAAGCTTAAGCATTATGTGTCAGTGGCAGAACTTGTGCTTAGTATATATGAGGTCCTAACTTCCCTCTTCAGGAGTACACATACAGACAAAACCTTTACTAAGTAGCTGAATGAACAAATGAGCAAATGAATGAATGAATGCATGAATGCATGAATGAATGAATGAATGAATGAGATGAGATGAAGTGAATACAGACACTGATCTGCAAAGCAGGGCTATTATTTCTAGCACAAATAAATGAAATAGACCTGTACTTGACTGACATTTACACAGAGACCTGAGGATTTCACCCTTGGTTTCTGTTGAATGGAGCCACATGTTTTTATGGGTCACATATTTTATATTACACACTTCGCTCCCTCCACTTCTCTGAGCCAAGAAGTGCTTCTTGAAATAATCAAATAAGTAAATCAATTTCCTCCCAGGCAAAGGCCCTGACATGTATTTGTGTCATTTGGTTGCAAAACAGTATCCTGCATGGCGGGAGTGAGTAATGATTTCTTCCTGGAACATTAATGGTTGAATTATTGTCGAGAACATGAAATTTGATTCTTTTTTAGTCATTTATTTATTTATTCACTTTACATCCCAATAGAAATTTGATTCTTATGTTGATGGATCTTGTTCTTGAAAGACCCCTTATGAGGGAAATTTGTGGTCTGAGGACACAATGTGGAAGTGTAGCCCTAAACTGCACACATCATACAAACACAATGACTGTGAGCCTAGGCTACTGACCAAAATATTTGCTTTCAACCTGGAATGGAAAATAATCCCTCTTTGACAGTGACCAAATCTGAAATAGTGGCAATATCTGTGAACAAATACATTGCTTCTGTATCTGCTTGGACTGCTGTCCAGGCTATTTAACAAGAACTATTCATAGCAGCAGGGAACTTTAAAAGTGCTACTTTTTCAAATGCAAAGGCAGTGGTAAAAAGACTCACGGAGTAATACCCTCAATAAAAACTTGCTGAGTTATGTCCTTTTGATTCTTGGCTAATAATATGGATCAAACAACTTCTCTAAAACATTAGAAGAAACTGTGGCAAAGGTAATGGCTGATGCTAGATTTATTTCCAAGGTTAGAGGAGTCAAGATGAAAGAGTACATATTGCTTGGATTTCATTAATTTATTTTCAACTTTTGACTATACAGTGCTAGACTATTGGTCCCAATAGTGAATGACAGCTGAATTATTTATTTAATAGTCATTTACAAGGCCCATAATCACAGTTGTTAAGTAATCACTTTTGAGCTGCAATTGCAAGAATCCTAAGAATAGATGACTGTGTATTTTCTTCAGGAAGCTAAAGAAAGTATTGTCCTCATTGAGCCACATAGTATTCACCCAAAAATAGGGATGATGTAAATTATCTCAAAAGGTAAAACTTTATTTCTCACAATGAGGTCCATGAATCTGCTGCATATTAGTTAGAATGCTGGATAGCCCAGGATGTTGGATGTCTACTAGGATGTCTAATACGCTAAGTGCTACTGAGAGAAATAAATGAATCAATACATTGATACATATACAAAGTTAGAACACTCAAACATTCATTCAGACTGTAGCTGTTTCAGTGAGGACTAACTAGAGTTGCAACTGTGGAGAATAAATGACAGAAGTAGAAAGTATTAAATAAAATCTGGGCATGCTGTCTTAAGCCTGTAATCCAGTGACTGAGAAAGAGAAAGATTGGGAGTTGAAGGCTACCATCCAGTGCACAAGACAATCGTCTTCAGAACAGAAAGGGAAACACTGGGTTGCAGTGGACAGAACATAGTTGAGTGCTGTCAGGTAGGTGATTTAAAAAAAAAAAAGAGTACACAAAGTTGAGTGGGTAGAGAAGGGGAAGTGGATCTAAGAGAAATTGGGAGAAGGGGGCGAATTGAATATGATCAAAATACACGGAGCTAAATTCTCAGAGAACTAATAAGAATGAGTAAAGAAAGAAACAGAAGGGAAGGAGGGAGGGAAAAGAAAAGAAAGTCAGTTACAATAGCAGATGCCTGTGATGTAAGCAAGCACTCTGGAGAGGAGGCTTATACAAGGAGATAATAATTGTGAGGCTAGCCTGGGCTAAATACTGGAGATCCTATCTCAAAACAAAACAAAGCAGAACACCATAAAACAACAGATTCTTACCTTAGAGTGTTTATAACTTGGACCTAATTCTGCTTACATATGGTCCCCACTGGAAAAAGCAAAAGTCACAACAGTCTCCTAGGTACCCATTGAGACAGTCACTCAAGACTTCCCTGCCAAGAGCCTGGAGCTTAAATTGTAACTCATCAGTCACACTTCTAACTAATGCTGGTCTAGACATCCCAGAATGACTAATATGTTGGAATAAAAAACCACATTCCTTAACTCCATTTTAATGCAAATCTCATATAAATTACTGTCTGAGATTTATAAAGATGACAGCGTTGAAAAGAGTCCCATCTGGCAAGCTGTGTGGAAACAAATTGGTTCTGCCTGATGTGGGTGAGGGGTTACTGGAATCCTATATGTCTGCACAATTTCCTCGGATAATCTGGGTCATGCAACAGCTCTCCAATTTGCCTCCCCATTAGAATTGCTGGAGAGCTTTTCAAAAATACTGATAACTAGGTCTCACCCCAAAAGATAGCAATTTAACTGTTTCAGATTGGGGCCTAGGCATGAAGATTTTTTAAAGTTTCCCACATGATTATGCTGTGCAACCATGGTTGAGAAAGAACTATGGCTATAAAACACAGTAGGCCCAGAGATGTACCCACTAAGCTTTAGTGGGGAAGTGACGAAGTGCCTTACTTTGACTTAGTGACTAAGTGAAAGAAGTTAGCATAAAACAAAACAAGAACCAAGGGCAAAGAAGGGTTGAAGAAAAGGGGTTCAGATGGGGGAGCACATGAGCATTCTGCTTTTATGTCCTGAGATGAACCAGCATGAATGTGGGATTTCCCTACCACCAGGACACTGGTAGTTTTATAAAGTTGATTTAGTTCTGGACAACATCACAGGGCCAAGTACAAATTAAAAATGTTATATGAGAAAAAGGAAAAAGCTGTAGAAATGTAAAGCTGACAAAATGAAGTATCAAAAAACACCCCGTAATACAGTTGCCATCAAATCTACCTCAAAGTTAACGAACAAACAAACATAACAGCAAAACCTGAGTATAGCCTACGTATTAGTAGAGTGGACTAAATAAATGCATAGCATTCACCCAGTGAAAATTACAGGAGTAACAAGGCATGAACTTCTATAGTTCAGAGCATGAGGAACTTCCCTGACACAATGTTGACAAGGCTGAGACACATGAGCATAAGAAACACAAATCAATTTAAATATAATTTTAGAAATCAGCAAAATAAGTCAATGATCAGTGAAGTTTGGATGAGTGGTTATCTTTTGGGGGAAGTCCTGACCTGGAAGTATATAAAGGGGCTTGCTGAGTTGGAGTGAATTAAAATGTATGCACATACCACAATATTCAATGAATCAAACTATTAAAATATGTGTTTCTATTAATGATCCTCCGTCATGCTTGTAGAAAAGAGCCTAGTATAAATGTTCTCTGAGAGGTTTTACCTAGCAGTTAACTCGGACAGATACAGACACCCACAACCAAACAGTGGGTGGAGCTCGGGGACTCATATGGAAGAATAGGAGGAAGGATTGTGGACATCAAAGGGGTAGGAACTCCACAGGAAGATCAACAGAGTCAACTAACCTGGACCCTTGGGGCTCTCAGAAACTGAACCACCAACCAAAGAACATACACAGGCTGGACCTAGGCCCCCAGTACATATGCGGCAGACATATAGCTCAGTCGCTATATAGGTCCCGCAACAACTAGAGTGGAAATTGTCCCCTAAAGCTGTTGCCTGTCTGTGGTATCTATTCCCAAACAGGGCTGCCTTGTCTGGCCTCAATGGGAAAGGATGTGCCTAATCCTGGAAAGACTTGATGTGCCACGGTGGGGGAATATGCAGGGGGGTGCCACTGTCTCAGAGGAGAAGGGGAATGGGGGAATTCTGTGACGGGGTGTTGCAAGAGACATTTAAATCGGTAGCATTCAATCTGGCTTTTCTTAATCAGCCGCCATGTTCCCAACTAGCCTAGACCTAGCAGCTGCTCAGCTCCGGCCAGCTGCTCAGCTCCGGCCGTCTGCTCAAGTGGTCAGAGACACTGGCCCTGCCACTCATGAGACACCAGCGTGGGAGATGGCTCTGTCAATCTTCTACACTGTCTCCACAAAGCTAGGCTGTGCCCAGACCACCCTGCCATCCATGTGGGCCTGGTAGGAAATGAGACTTTAATGCTTAAATATTAAGTGAAGACTTTATATGTTTGGTAATGTTCAATAATAATATGCCCATACAATTAGAGTTGTTTCCCAATTAGCTAACCTAAATAAAAGTTGTTACCCAGGACTGCTCTCCATACCTGTGTGGCTCTGCATCCTCCTACATCTCTTCACTCTCCAGCTCCTCCTCTTCCTTTTCCTCTTCCTCTCTTATTCCTCCCACCTTAGCTCCTCCTACAAGGGGGATACCAGGAGGGAGCAGTATTTGGGACGTAAATAAATTAATAAATATGTGCTTTATTATATGCAGGGTGTACAGCAATAAAAGGAAACTTTTTAATTTTAAAAATGTATTGATTTCGATGTATATGAGTGTTTTGCCTACATGGACATCTGTGCACTACATGGGTGCTGGGTGCTTACAGAGCCCAGAAGAGGGTACAGGATTCCCTGGGAATGAAGTTACAGATAGTTCTGAGCTGCCATTGGGAGTTAGGAATGAAACTCAGAGTCTCTCCAGCCTTTTAGTTGCCATCTTTATCACTCATCACATAACTCTTGATAGCTTACTCTGAGACCATTGGTGCTGTGGTTGTAGGACACAGCACTTTCCTAAATGGACAGAACCTCTGCCGTCCTTACTCTGGCATTGTGTTGTAGAAGATAGACTACAGGACTGAAACAAATGGATGTCCCATGATGTCAGGCAAATAAGTGCCACAAAGCAAAGTAGCATGGGGGGTACAGAGTTTGTGTGGAGGCGGGGTGTTATTTTAGATGGCATGCTCCGAGAAGGCCCTTCTGAGACCACACTCATTCAGAAAGTTAAGATCTCTGGTTTCCAACCTGCAGAAGATTAGAAGCATCACATTATATGAAAATGTCAAGGTCGCCTGAAGTCAGAAAAGGTCAAGAGTACCAACTGACAAGTGTAGACAGCCATGGGAGCTACAGTGTAGTGGACCTAAACACTCAGGAGTCAAGCACTTGAGTACTCTTTAGAACATCCCTGTGATAAAACTAAAAGCCTGTCCTACTACTTTTATATCTTATCGAATTTCCTTGGTCTCTGGTGAACTTGATAGTGAGCATCACAAATACAGGAGTGTGGTCCTCTTAACCTTCTCAGATACTTAGCACTACCAGAATGAGGAGACCTAGAAAAGCATAAATAAACCTTTACTATCTACCTGGTTATCTGATGACACCACACTTTGATACAAGATCATTTCCATAACCGTCTGCCGAACAATGCAGTACCATTCAGAGTTAAGGATGAATAACACACCAAGTTTCCACTTTTCCCATTGAGTATTTAAGACAAGAAGAGAGTCTCAGGTAGCTAGAGAACTCTCTTACAGTAAACTACTCTCAAACATGCTGGAGACATGAGGTACAGCTGCATGAACTGATCCTGCCTTGATTCCATCTGAGCTATTTCCCTGCCATTCCATCCAGAGCAGCAGCGCTGTTTAAACTTTGAGATTGTCTTGCTTAGTTTTCATGGTCAACTTGACACAACCTAGAGTCATCTCAAAAAAAAGGAACCTTAATTGAAGAATAACTTCCATGAGACTGGCCTGTGGGCTAGTCTATATGGAATTTTCTTGATTATTTATTGATGTAGGAGGGCTCAGACTATATGGGTAGTACCATTAGTAAAAAGTTTGTCCTGTGCTATATAAGAAATCTAGCTGAGCATGTGCCAACAAGGGAGCCAGTAATCAGTACTCCTTTAGGGTTCCTGCCCTGACTTCCCACAAGGATGGATGATGACCTGGAGGCATAAGTCAAATAAATTCTTTCTTCCTGAATTGTTTTTGGTCACAATATTTTATCATGGCAGCAAAAATCAAACTAGAAGGTAGTATCTGGATTGCAATGAGAAAGGGGTTGGTTAGAAATGGAGATTTCCAGATTCCCTCCTCACATAATTCAATAAGTCTAGGACTAAGGATAAGAACCAAGACAATAACTCACATTCTTCAATATCAGTTAACTGCCAAGAGTCATATTAACTTCACTTGATGTTCTATCTAATCTTATTGACAGACTAATATGTCATAGGTACATTTAGCTAATGAAAAAAAGGTTATGATGGGTAGGTTTTGTTAAGTTGGTACCAACTAGAGTCACCTGGAAAGAGGTGACTGTGGGCTACCAGGCTGACCTAAGGGCATGTTTGTGGGACATATTTTTGAAAAATTGATTGATGTGGAGGAGCAAAGCCTACCATGGACAATGCCAGCTCTGGGAAGGTGGTCTTGGGTTGTATAAGAATACAAGCTCAGCAAGCCATTGAGAGCAAGCCACTAAGCAGCATCCCTTCATAGTTTCTGCTTCAGTTCCTGCCTTCAGGTTCCTGACTTGAGCACCTGTATTGGCTTCCCTTATTCATGGACTGTAACTTATAAGCCAAACAAACCTTTTCTGTCCCTAAGTTGATTTTGTTCCATGTTTTATCATAGTAACACACAACAAACAAGGGCAATGGCGCAAAGAGGGTTCTAGTCATATTTCTAGGTCACACAATAAATAATAACCACTGGGATTTAAACTCAAGCATTATGGCTTCAAAGTCTATGGTCTGAACTTCTTAATCTATTGTCTCTCCATCAATGTTTACAAATCAAGTTATACTCATAATCTGGCAGCTTGTCTTTAAGAAGAAGTATTTGGTATCAGGCCTTTCATTCATTCTCTTGAATTCCTATCTATAACTGCTTTTATACTGAACTTGAGTATCTTTGTTACTTTTCTATTGGTATAATAGAACACTATGACCAGAATAACCTATACAAGAAAATTAATGGGGGAGGGGGTTTACAGTTTCAGAAGACTGGAGTCCATGATGGTGGAGCAAAGGCATGACACAGGAATTGCTGGAAGCTTACATCTTCATACCCAAGTTGTATGCAGAGGAAGATGAAAAATGTCATTGACTTTTGAGATGTCAATGCCCACCCCCAGTGGCACACCTCCCCAAGAAGGCCACACCTTCTAACCCTTCCCAAACAGTTCCAATAACAGAGAACCAAGTATTCAAACTTAGGAGCCTATGGGGGCCATTCTCATTTAAACCACCACAGAGCATTAGAGGAACACTTCTACACTCCATATATGAAAGGAACCATGTTCCTTTATCCTCTAGGTTTATAAAAGACAGGCTGAATAGGGCTTTTATGGAGAATGTACAATATAGTAGAAATCACAAGTGAGTAAGCAGAGGCATCCCAAACAAAAATTTGAGATGAAGATCAAAAAAAAAAATCACTATAGCCACAAAAAGAAAGTAGCTATTCAAGAGTCAGGGGTATCCACACGAAAAGGGTTGAATATAGTGTTAATTATGGCCGACTCAGAAGATGGAGGCAGGAGAACTTCAAGTTCAAGTCTGGCTTTCAATGTACAGGAGATTCTCTCATTTAAAAAGTCCAAAGCAAAAAAGAGAACAGAGCCCATTCTGCTTCTCCTTCTGTCTTGACATACCTAGCAGGATTCACCCAGTCATACTCTGCCAGAAACTTTCCTTTGGCTTCTACAATGTCCTTGGCTTTGATTTGGGCCAGGCTCAAAGTATCAGAGGTCTTGCTCCTCAGCAATGAAGAACAGCAAGTGATGAACGTTTCTTTACCTTTCTTACTCCTCACACAGGACACTACTGGGTGCATTTATATGTCATCTATCAAATATTTCCATGGGGTTAGGTACCAGTTTTCCATGGTAATTACTTGCTTATGATCCCATACTCCCTAAGTTTTCTTGCTAGAATTATCTTTCAAATAATCTGTTCTCAAATCCTTATTCAGAAGGTACTCTCCAGTAAGAAAAATTAAGATAAGGAATATGGGGATGGATGGGGATACAGGAGTGTAAGTGTATACATACATGCATACACAGAGATAGACAGACAGACAGACACATACATACATACACAGGCCACAGACAAAGCTACTACATGTAAGAAAAGTTCTAAACTTGGTGAATTTCTTAATATACTGAGGGAAGCCATCCATGGCTAGTTAGAAAACTGGTTAATGCTGGCAAGTTCTTCTGTTTCATCTGGCTCAAAAGAGAAAGAGGAGAGGTTAGCCATCCTGGTAAATCCTACCCGTATAAAACAAATTTGCACTTTGGAGCAAATTAAATGTTTGTCGTTATTCTTTTTTTTAAGATTTATTTATTTTGTGTATGTGAGTATACTGTTGCTGTCTTCAGACACACCAGAAGAGGGCATCAGACCTCATTACAGATGGTTATGAGCCACCATGTGGTTGCTGGGAATTGAACTCAGGACCTCTGGAAGAGCAGACGGTGCTTTTAACCTCTGAGCCATCTCTGCAGCCCATTTGTTGTTATTCTTAACTGTTAAATTTCAGAGTCATTTTTATATAGGTAATAAATATACTTGGTTCCTGGGGAACAGGAAGAAGACTTAAATGTTTTTTATCAACTCTTTAAGACACAGTGCATTTTCTCATTTCATGAAGGCTGTAATGTCAAGTCCTCTCCTGTATCTCCATGCTTTTACTCCTCTCTCTAATTCTACTGCAACAATGGGGAGAAATTTGCTGAGTCACCAACAGCAAGAGCTTTCACGTGACTATACGTATTTGCTAACTTATAACATTCTTCTTATCCCATCTACCCTGTTTTCCTTGGAAACTTAATTTGTATGGAGTCCTATGCTTCTCTCTGAAAAACAAATTTTATTACAGTAGAGACAGTTTTAGGCACTTTAGGTAAACTTAGTAATTCTAAGAATCCACAGATAATCAACAATGCGGCTCTATTTAAAACCGTGTCTTTCAATGGACAATAATTGAAATCCATTAATACTCCACAATAACATTTCTGCAAACCCTTTCCTCATTTTGCAATGTCTTTGTCCTTCGCAGCTGTTAAAACAATCTTTCAGACTTCCCTGTTTTCTCAAGTCCCAGAATCCATTTGTGTTGGTTTTGTCCACTTCTCTATTGCCTCTTCTCTCCTCCCATAATCATGAATTAGTCTCTATATCGATAAGAACACATTTTGTTTCTTTAGGAATGTTAAAGGGACCGTAAAGTGGGAAAATTTAAGCAAGAAAATATGGGTCTAACCAATTATTGTACCAAACTGGATAGACAGAAGAAGCCCCAGAAGCCTCGACCCCACATAAAGAACTATAGGCAACTAAGGAAAGCCAAGAGCAGGAGAGGTAGTCTTCCCCAGGAAAGAACACAACCGATTGGTGCCAGTCTAGTGCCAAAAAATCAGCCCTGAAAACATATATGCAGGTAACATTAAACAGACTGAATAGGTTATATTTAGGAATATGTAACTCTGTGTGTGTGTGTGTGTGTGTGTGTGTGTGTGTGTGTGTGTGTGTTTACAAATGTATAAACACATGCATTAGCAATTATTTTAAAAGAAGACCATGAATTTGAGGGAGAGCAGGGCAGTATTCGAGTATATGGAAGGGTTTGTAGGAAGGGAAGGGAGGTATGTTGTAAGTAAATTATAATCTAAAACTTAAAAACAGAAAATACATAAAAGAAAATATAGGCTTATTTTCAGCAGGTAAAAAGTTGCTGGATAGAGGTGGAAGGTACAAACATTGCTATAGTTTGGATATGAAGCATTCACCCTCACCCCAAAGTTTTCCCCCTAAAACGTTCTACTTCCAGCCAAATGACTTTTGAGAAGAAATTGAATCATGAGTTCTCTGATCCAATCAATGAACTCGTTCACTCAGTAGTGAGTCTCTCACTGCTGACAGGTGCTGGAAACTATAGAAGGGCAGGACTATTAAAAGAATGGATTTCTGGGGTGCCTTTGAAGATTATATTTAATCTCAGGCCTTTGTGTCTGTCTGACTCTCTGCTTCCAGGCTGCCATGAGCTGAGCTACTTTATTTCAGCACACGGACACGCCTGTCATCGTAATGTCGCATGCACAGGCCCTGAAGTAATACAGTTAAGTAACTGAACAGAAACTCCTGAAAATATGAGCTAAATGACACCCTTTCTTCACTGAACTGCTTTCCCCAGTACTTTGTCGCAGGGACAAGTAGTCTTGACTAACACAGCTGTTACCATTTTAGCTATAGACCGTATTTCATCTGTACTGGCTGGTTTTATGTCAACTTTACATAAGCTACAGTCATCTGGGAAGAGGAAAACATTAACTGAGAAAATGCCTGCACCAGATTGGCTGGTAGAAAAACCAGAAGAGCATTTTTTTAAATTGATGTTTGAATTGGGAGGAACCAGCTCAGTAGTGGGTGGTCCCACTCCTGAACTGGAATCCATCAGGTCCTGGGTGCTATAAGAAAGCAGGCTGAGCAAGAAAGCCATGGAGAACAAGCCAGTAAGCAGCCCTGTTCCCTGGCCTTGCATCATTTCCTGCCTCTAAGTTCCTGCTTTGAGTTTTTGTGTTGACTTCCTAGAAGATAGATTACAAACTGTAAAATAAAATGAACCATTTCCTCTTCAAGTTGATTTTGGTCATGGTGTTTTAGCACAGCAATGTGTGATGTGTTACACTCCATGAGAAGAGGTTAGTTTTCAAATTTAATCCTATTATCAGTAAATTTTCCCATTCCCATTTTCAGCACCCAAATGGTATCCGGGAAAAGTAGAACATGTTGCTGGCAACTAATTTGTTAAAGTGGCACTGACAAACACAGTTTTAGATAATTACATTTTTAAGTGCAATTTCATCATCTACTCATTTCCCCTTTTTCTTTGTTAATGTGGAAATTCAAAATGAAAAAGAGAATTAACCTCCTGGTAAAAATTTGGACTATAAAGAGGTATTTACAGTCACTCATTGCTTTATATCATAAAGAATTTCTTAGGCATGGATTGGATTGGCATTAATTTCTCAAGGATTTCCTTGGTTTGGGATGATTTAGAAATATAAAAAAGTTTGTGTGGGCTGGAAAGATGGCTCGGTGGTTTAGAGCACTTGCTTCCAGAGGACTCAGGCTTGATTTCCAGCACCCAAATGGTGACTCACAACTGCCCTTAAGTCCAGTTCTAGGGGATCCAGTGCCCTCTTCTGACCTCTGTGGGCACCAGGCATACATGTGGTACACACACATACAAACATTCACATTTAACACACACACACATAAAGTACATCTAACAAATTTGTGAGACCTCACCATAGTAGTACTAAAACAAACTTCATGTACCAGTAGACTTTCCCAGTCTCAGTATTAAGGTGTCCAGGACTTCTTCCACTCTATCCATCTATCCATCCATCCATCCATCCATCCATCCATCCATCCAACCATCCATCCACTCACCCACCAAACTACCATTTTCTCTTACCCTACAGGAAATTCCACAGCTAATTCTGTTGCCTTGCTGTCCTCTTGACATTCTTCTAGACTAATGGTTCCTAGTATGTTCTCTGAACAAACACCATCACTTGGGAAATGTATAGGAATACAAATTCTCTGGCCTTATCCCAGACATTTGGAAATAGAAACTACAGTATAGAACCAGTCAGTCTATATTAAGACTTCAGGTGACTTGACTGTCTGCTGGGTTGTAAAAACCATTACTTTAGAATGTAAAATTGGACCACAGTGATATAATGACCTAAAATGCAAAAGACAGTGAGTTTACTTCTGTGCTATCCTAAGAGTTTACTGTATCAAATTCAAATACATCCTTGGACCTGATATTTTTAACTACTAAATGAAGGACTGGGGGCTGAAATTCACATTGCATAAAGCCACAAAATCACCACAGCCAGGAACTCTAGCTGAGTACTATAATATTTTGATATGTGATTCCATTTGGGGGGTTATTGTTAGGTAATGTCTCTTGTAGCTCAAGTTGACTTTCAACTCTCTCTGGATCTGAGTTTGGCTTTAAACTCCTCAGCCTCCTGCCCCTGCCTCCCAAACATTTGTATTACACGTATGAATCACTATACCTAGCTCATCTCCATTTTTTTTTTATGTTTCGGGAAAGAGTAACCCAACATTGTCTAAATGACTAACTACCTCAAATAACTAGGAGCTGTATTTAAAACATTTCTCTTAAAGTCAAGTAATTTGTATACGTTGCTGGTGAATGCTTTTGGACAGTTTATCTCTTCTGGAATTTATCTTATCTATTGGGGAGTCTTGGAGTGAAAGTATTTTTCTATGACCTTCGACAGTTTCATAATTACCCTTCAATTCATAAAAAAATAATTCTCCCTGGACAAAAATAACTCAACATTAGTTAGAACTGTTATTAAGATTCAATTGTAGCATATTCTATTTGTATCAGTATTTCAATATATTACTGCTGCAATGGTATTAAAAATTAATTTTAATAACAAGTATGAGATTTATGTTCTAACATGACGGTGGGACATTCATTTTAGAAACCATTCATTGTTTTCTGCTGGTGAATTTGATTGAGTAGTTTCTGAGCTGTGACCAATCTTAAGCTAAAACACAGAGCACAGCTTGGGTGCTATTTGTTTAAACAAATGATTCATCCCATCCATTAAAACTTCAGATGTGACAAGCAAATTTATGGAGAAATGGACTTTCCAGATGGGCTCACATTTTCACACAAGTAGCTTTGAAATTAGCTCAATCTTTCTACTACTGAATGAGTTCAGGAGATGATAAATGAGCTTTTTACCTAAAAAGTCAATAGCTAATAGGTAAACTGAAGATCTTACATAGTCACAATGAAAAATGGGGCTCAGGATCAGCAAACAGAGGTCAAAGAAGGAGATCTGCTTTACATGGAAGGGAAATCCTTGGCATGGCACTTTGCCTTTAAGAATACAACGCCATAGGAAGAACAATATCAACTAACCAGACCTCCCAGAGCTCCCAGGGACTAAATCACCAACCAGAGTATATATAGAGGGACCCATGGCTCCAGATACATATGTAGCAGAGGACAGCTTTGTCTGGCATCAATGGGAGGAGAGGCCCTTGGTCCTGTGGAGGCTCAATGCCCCAGTGTAGGGGAATGCCAGGGTAGTGAGGTGGGAGTGGGTGGGTGGCTGGGGGAGCTCCCTCACAGAGGTAAGGGGAGGGGATGGGTGGGCTGTGGAGGAGAAACCAGGAAGGATGACAACATTTGAAATGTAAACAAATAAAATGATTAATATCGAAAAAAGAATCAACATTAAAAGAAGACAGAATTGCTGACATAAAAGCCACAACCAGACTCAAGAAAAGTGACCGGCACACCTGGGCCACTCCTTAATCCTCACTAGTGAAGAGATGTCTAAAGGCAACAGGACACCCTCTACCAGGCAAAACCAAAAGGAGAGAGGAGGAAAAACCTACCAAGAGTCTTGAAACGTCACAAAAGAAATAATTAGATTACTCTAGTCATAGTGTTCCTGAGCACAGGAACACTAGAAGACTCCTTTCCAAGTCATCTGCTGGCCAATTCCATCATGCAGGTTTTTAAAGTCGTTGAAAAGATATACTTCCATGTGAAAGCATCACAAAATCCTATCACAATGTAGGGAGTGGGCTGATATTAGACTCCCTAGACAGGAAACTGCTTGGGTGACAGGTGAGTCTTCTGACAATTCCAATTCTCCATGGGAAAAAGTTGAGGAATCTTTAATCCTTTGCATGACATTTCTACCACAGAGAATTTAATACAAGCTGCATTTCCCTTCATTCAACCAGCACTTATTGATAACCCATGACACGCTTAGGCATGGTTCTCAGGGACACACCGTGAAATTAAAAAAGGAAGATCTCTGTGCTCAAAAACTTTATACTCTTGCATGGTGCAGATAAAATGGTTACTATAGTGATCCTGGAAACCACTTTTCTTAGAAAATCCTGCTTAGAAAGTTGACCTTTGGTTAGAATTTGAAAACCTGGATTTGGGAGCAACCATTCCAGGGACTGCTAAGAAAGTCTCGCTGTATGCCAGCTATTTACATAAATAATGTGGCATATGTTCAACACTTGTTTTCAGTTTGGGCATCTGGAATTTGGATATATGGTGGGAAACCGGTCCTTACAGCCTCCAATAAGATCTTCAGGCACTGAGTGTCCAATGTCCTTCCCGGGTAAACAATGATTCACATGTGTCACTACTCCTTCTTGAGCAACTTACGTGCATATTTTTACTTCACTAGAAGAAGACTCCAGGAAGCCTGTATTTAATTCCCCTTGGGCTTCACTCCATGTACTTTCTGCCTTTACACACTCTGCTTTCTATTTCCCCAACAAAAGAGAACCATAGTAGTGATTATGACTATATGTTAGCTCTTCTGAACTCTTCCACTGAGTCATGGAGACCCTGAAATGGTCTTAGAGACTTTTCACATGAAGGAAGAGGACTGGACGCTATGTAGTTTATAAGTGAGTAAATCCTGTAACATGCCAGTTTGCATTCCTGTTAAGAAAAATACACACTATGGCATGAAGGACAGCTGGGGACACTGGACTGAAAGGGTTGTCATGTGCTATAATAAGTAAGGAAATAAGCAGAGGCCTTGTTATCTGACCAAATAAGGAAAGATGAGGAGATTAAGGCAATGTGTGAAGGAAAGTTTGTTAAGCAGAGGAAATGGTTTGTGCAACGCCCCTAAGGTGGGGTGCACCAGTTTCTCAGGGTTCACTAAAAAGTATCACGTGTCTGGAGCCATTTGAACCAGATGGGAAATGGGGTAAGGATAGACAGGAGTTGAGGCTATACAAGTAGGAACTGGAAGTGTCATCCATCATCTAGGACCTTGCAGGTTATCAAAAGGATAAACTGAACTAAGCACCAAGAGTAAGATGACTAAGAGAATGTTACATATGAGGTAAAAATACAAAGCTATTCACCACTGTTGATCACAGTCATTAAATGGTTTGTATCTGTATTGACAGGAAGAGTTACTCACAGCTTTTGAATCATAGTATCTCAATCTTTAGGATAGAACAACAGTGACAACCACATCATAGCTTAACCACTGGACTGAAGAAGCATCATCTGTTTGGGGGCTTTGAACATAAACAATAAATAGCAAGTAGATATTAGTGAGCACTCCACTATATCCATCTGGTTTCACTCTGGGTTAACAGACATTGAATACCTGGTACTGGCTCTGAGAAAGCAGTGGTAAGTAGTTCATGATACCTGTGAAGTAAAGAAAGCTGGTTGGAACTCTTTATAACAGCCCCCAAGAAGTGATGGATGCTAACGGACTATACAAGTGTGAAATACTACTCAGGACCTGCCTTGCACACCTTGTCCACCAGACATGTCTTTAGAACACACACCCATGCATTCATTCCTAGTAAACTCTAACCTGCTGCATCACCTACTCCAGCATATTCCAAACCCCATCTTAATGTCTTTCCCTCTAGGAATTCATTGCCTTGTAATTTGACTTTGTAGTTCTTCCCATATAGAGAGAGTGCAGTTGTCACCTTTTGAAATCAGACTGGCCATATGACTTGAGTGCTTCAATAAAATGCTGTCCAAGAGAGCTTACATGCTTTCATCCCTACCCTTGGAATTCAACCATCCCCATCTGATCCTTCTACTCCCAAACGGGCCAGCCGAAAGATATAAGGGAAATAATTCACTCTAAATCTGCCAGCATTAGCTGACCTTGAAGCTAATTATAAATACATGAGGAAGTCCAGCCAAGAACAGCCGCATCTGTCACTTGAGAGAACCACCAGATGACCCGCAGACTTGTGAACAATAGTAACAATACCCCATAGTCTATGAATGTTGAGGTACTTTACTGTACGGCAACAAATAACTGGTCAACATAATCCAGGCTTGACTGTTTTGGAAAAGTTCTCTAGTTAATTCACAGCAGAACTTCCAAAGTTGAAATATCTGTGACATACTCCATAGAATCTCTAAGGTGGAAAGCAGACCTGAATGGAACTTCAAAGACAGAGGGACCTAGGGGTTGGCCACTGATTTCAAAGATGTGCTGCTTAACTTTCAGAGAGTTCTTATCTTTTGGCTAGGGAGTCCAACAGTTGTGATACTGCTATACACTCTGTGCCTCCCTAACGAAGCAGGAAAAGAGCAACTGAAAGGTTGGAATCAGTCTCGGCTCAAGTGCAGCAAAGGGCATATTCTCACACAGTGGGTGGAGGGAGACTGAGCCTTTGGCCAAGTGTGAACAGCAGGAAGGTCACAGGCAGAGTAACAGAAAACTCGGTGCCTAGGTGAAATGTCAGCAGGCTGCCCAGCAGGGAAGCTGGCATCACTTCAACATTGCAACCTCATTTTAGAGAGCTCAGATAATATTTTCATCTCCCAAGAATAGCGGAGTCACACATTTTATTGTCAGTTTCTTAGGCAGCAATATGTAAAGTTAATTTAAAACCAGAATGTAGAAAAAGAGGGGAAGAATCAGGTACAGGAGGAGATGGAGGAGATGTACAGAGGGTCAGGAAATTGAACAGAGGTGTGTAGCAATGGGGGATGGGGAACGGGGGTAGAAACCAGAAAGTTCCAGATGCCAGGAAAGCAAGATCCTTCCAGGACCCCATGGGGATGACAGCTGAAATACCCCCCAAAGGGGAGGGAGATCATATCCAGAGGTTAGTTGAGGGATGGGGCCATCCACCCATCTCCAAAATTTTAACCCAGAATTGCTCCTATCTAAAAACAATACAGGGACAAAGAGTAGAACAAAGACTGAAGGAAAGGCTATCCAGAGACTGTCCCACCTGGGGATCCATCCCACATGTAGACACCAAACCCAGACACTATTGCAAATGCCAAGAAGTGCTTGCTAACAGGAGCCTGATACAGCTGTATCCTGAGAGGCTCTGCCAGATCCTGACCAATACAGATGTGGATGCTTGCAGTCAACCATCTGACTGAGCACAGGAACTCCAGTGGAGGAGTTAGGGGAAGGATTGAAGGAGCTGAAGGGACCTTATCTGGCATCAATGGAAGGCCCTTGTTCCTGTGAAGGCTTGATGTTCCAGAGGAATGCTAGGGCAGGGAGGCAGGAGTGGGTGGGTGGATGGGAGAGCACTCGTATAGAAGCAGGGTAAAAGGGGATGGGGATGGGATAGGGGGTTTGCAGAGGGGAAACTGGGAAAGGGGATAACATTTGAAATGTAAATAAATAAAATATCCAATTAAAAATATTCCAGAATGTGTCTGTGATGATCAGATTCAATATTTTTCCCCTTTCTTCTCATCCTATTCACTTCCACCCCCTCATTACTGGCATACAAAGTACTTTTTAAGTATTGTGCCCTAAAAAGAAAAGTTCAAAATATTTCTAGAACTTTTCAAAGTCATCAACGAGAAGTCTTTCAATATAGGTCAGTTAAGAAAGCAGACACAATGCAACATCAATTATAAGTATTGCAGTAAGATATTTTTCATTCATCCATTCATTTACTGGGTACCAAATATAGTGGTGAATGTGAATTAAAGAACAACAACAACACAAACCATAGTCCTTAACCCCTGGAACTTGAGGTCACTGGTCAGCACTTGTCGAGCTCTTGACACAAAGTATCAACCCAAACAAGTTTCAAGTCTTGTGCTCGACAAAGAGAGGGGGGCAAAGCTTACAGTTATATGTCAACCAAAAAAGTACAAGCAATACAAGGTAAAAAACAGCATTTCCCTTCCATGCTCACAACACTCAGAAGCTGAAACTTCCCATCATGCACTCTGAAATCCACAAACATTTCTCTGAAATTCCAGTTCTGACATCTCTGTCACACTGTCCCACCAGCACCATGCCCATCATTTATGTCTGGGTACAAAATACTTTACATTGCTTTTTGAAGGTATGAAAGGAAAATCTATAAAAAGAACCAGCCTGATTCTAAATGTTATCAAAAGAAGGCTACCTTTTCCTTTCATCTTCATTATTCCCTGAAGAAATTTATATGGGAAACACACCTATTTCCCTTAGATAAGTATAACAAAATTAATTTGTCTTTCATTTCATTGTCCTCCAGAAATTCTAGAATATGTGCAATATGGAAATCATTCCTTTACATTCATTGACTATGCCATAGATAAAAATGTATGAGATAATTCTAAGCCAAAAAGGTATAGAGAGGATTAAAACAGGTAATCCCCCTTTGAAATCTTATGCCGTACTGAAAATGTGATTTCTAATTGTAAAAGTTATATTTTTTACTGAGAACATACAAAAAAAACCCACACTACAAAAATTGAAATTTTTGATTGCAAACAAAAAGTTAAATCGTGGTTACAACTAAACTATTTTAGTAAGATTAAATAAAGGGAGACAAGTAGTTAAATTCAGGAGTTAGCAAAATCAAATAGGAATCTAATTAGGATTCGTTGATAAAGTAAAAAGGATTACCTAAAACCTGAAGTGAAAATACACCAAAAGTACTGGAATAAAAGAAATCAATCTTCAAAGAACATTTTTAAAAAGAAAATACAAGTGAGTTGAAGATTTTCATGTTCCACACTGCTTCATTAGAAAAACAAAACTTATTGATTGCTCTTTATCAACAGCTGAATCTTGAAGTATCCCAAGAGGCATTCTAATTATAATTAATAATGCAAGGTTTTCTTTCGGAATCATTAGGGATTCATTAGGCTGACAACACAAGCTGTTTAATACTTGACTTTCTACAAAGATGGCAGGATAAGGAGGGGCTATCAGGATTGTGACTTTGAAAATTCTGCTATTTATTTTAAAAACAGATTCATATGCAGGATGTGAGGATCATTTATGTTTTCTTTGGAATCCAGGCAGAGTCTGTGCCTTAAGAACCCAGTGAGGTGTGTGTGTGTGTGTGTGTGTGTGTGTGTGTGTGTGTGTGTGTTAAGTGAAAATATATATATATATATATAGTCACTTAAAGACAAAGAGTTTGGATACTGAAAACCTGTTTGACCTTTGTTTCTCTCTGCTATCAAACCATTCTGATATATACTTTATTACCAGCACTGAAAAGTTCATTTTACAAAGAAAAGAACAAAGCTGTATCACAGCAAGAAGAGGAATTCTACCTCTGGTTATTTTTGCACACTCAAAGCAGGCACACGGCTGCATACACAAACCGTTGTTTGGAGGACTATGGAGATGGCTCAGTGGGTTGAAGCAACTGCCACCAAGTTTGTGATTTGAGTTCAATACCCAGGTTCCACATAGTAGAAGGACAAAACTAACGATTACAAGTTGCCACATAGCATGACCACCACCCTCCCCAACACACTCAGAATAAATAAACGTACTTTTAACATTTAAAGAAAGCTATTCTTCCTTGTTTGCAAACGTGTTTCAAGGCAATCCAGATCAACACAAAGTTTTCCTGATATGGTCATGTGGCCATGTGACAGTTGTAGTCTCACTTTGGAGGAGAAATTAGCGAAAGGTTTATTGGAAAGTTTCTACTCTCCTGGTAAGTTGAGTGCCTTTTCACGTTTACTTGCTTTGAACACAGACATGGCATCTGCAGCTATGGCACACATTCCAAAACCATGATACAGGAGGAGAAATAAGTGTACAAAGGCATTTACTAGTTGAACAATAGCCAACAGTTATCGACTTCCAGACTTCTGTATGCATTAGAAAAGTCATCCTATTTCAAGCCACTGCAATTCAGATTTTCTACCGCTTTTAGCTGAAAACCTTCCTAACTGATACATTTGGCCAGAAAAAGAATCTAGCATCCATCTTCAGATCTGAGTATATTTCATCGTCTAAAGCAATTCCTGATACTTTACAATAAAATAACCTTTGGGAAGAGAGGTATGTATGATGGCTGTCTTAGTTAGGGTTTCTATTACTGCGATGAAACATCACGACCAAAAAGCAAGTTGGGGAGGAAGGGGCTTATTTGCTGTACACTTCCACATCACTTGTTCATTGAAGGAAGTCAGGACAGGAACTCACAGCAGGAACCTGGGAGCATGAACTGATGCAGAGGACATGGAGGGATGCTGCTTACTGGCTTGCTCCCCATGGCTTGTTCAGCCTGCTTCCTTATAGAACCCAGGACCACCAGCCCAGAGAAGGAACCACCCACAATAGGCTGGCCTCTCTCCCATCAGTCACTAATTAAGAAAATGTCTTACAGCTGGATCTCATGGAGGTATTTCTTCAACTGAGACTCCTTCTTATCTGATGACTCTAGCTTGTGTCAAGTTGACAAACAAAACCAGCCAGTACAACATCCAAATATAAGTACAATAATATTTCTCATTCTTCCTGTTTCACTCAAGACCAATAAAATGCTCATTTTGTCATACAAGTACTCGTCTCATGTGCCACTGGCCGTTGATAGCTAGTTAAAGGTTAATGATCGAAAGCCGAGGACATCATTAATGATGTATTCTGAAGACCTCATTTTGTCTTTTCTTAGATACAGGAAGTTTTCTCTGATAACATGTTTTAGAATTACCTTCAGAATGACATTCATGATAATCTTTCCCTCCAACAGCACTTTCTGGTAGAAAACCAACCTGACGAATTTTGGATGAGGATTGTTTCCAAAGATTTACACACGATATGCATATGTTTTGTCATTGTATTATACTCTGAGCTCCTGAACTCGGTCATTTTGACAACTAAGGTAATGTAGAAGACATTACATGTTTTTGTACTAGAAATTACATATTATTGTTCTATGAACATAAGGATTCAGGCAAAGACTACTCTAGGCAACCAGGATAAGCGTCTAGTGGAGGATCACACTAGTATCCCACTAATTCAGAAGAGGCGTTTCCCTAGAAAAGAAGAGGTTCAAAACTACTTAGCACCTTGCCACTTCCCATGTGTTCCTTAGACTAAAAAACACTAGCATCAATAAAATCCTATAAAAATACACAATCTCAGGCCCTATCTGAGAACTCTAGCATGAGTTCCAGGCAAGTCAAATGCAAGGAGTTTGAGAAGAAATTTTCTCACAAGTTATAAAACCCCAAATCATGGGAGGCTCATTCCTACAACTTCAGTGAAGGGCAGACAGCATCTAATATTTAGAGTGACTATGGACAGTGCAAAGATTCGCACATTTGTTAAAGGGAACTTACTCTGCCTGCAGCACCAGCAATTGATGTATTTGACAAGTCCAAAGATGATGCTCCCCTGAAGGTCATTTTTTTTATTGGATGTTTTATTTACATTTCATATATTATCCCCTTACCCCATCCTCCCCATCCAGGAACCCCCTATCCCCTCACGCCTCCTCCTGCTTCTCTACGGATGTACCCCTACCTACCCCCCCACTCCCACCTCCCCACCTTCAAATTCCCACCCCCTGGGGCATCCAGCCTCCTGAAGGTCATTTTTATAAAAGCTTTTAAGGTTAGTACACGCTCTTCAGGATGACATGTGATAATAGTTATTACTGGAGAGCATGCTGTGAGTATGCAATGCAAATTTTCGCTAAGAAACTGCCTATGTCACCTCCATGAGGCCCATGCAAATATCTCAAAGTGGTAAGTGCTGTGCCTTTTAAACCACAAGGAAGGGCTACCTCAGGCATTTGCACTACTTGAACAGTCATAAATTCTACAGTGCTGTCAACAGTCTGTCTAAAACCCTTTTCAAAAAACAAACAAACAAACGAAGAGCTGATTTTCACCCAATCATGGCTCCAATTCACCTGAGCCGTGAAACATGCATCTTACCCTTCTAAGCAGAGTGTCAACGTCTTATCAAGCATGGCCACATATATTCCGTGGCCTCTCCTGAGGTTGTCAACCCTAATGGTCAGTGGTTTTCTACCAGTCACCAAGAAAAGATTCACACTAAGGTTTAGTCTAACTTCACTAAACACAGGCATGATCACTGAAAGAAGAAAATCTTTCAAAGGAACACCAGGAGCTTCTGTACAACACACCAACCTGGAAATCATTGGCAACAATGTTTCTGCCACCAGCAATATGGTGACCTTAGGCAAGGATTTTCAAAGTACCAGAAATAAGGACACTATCTGGGAACTTGTTAGAAAAGCAAATTTTCCCACTCCCTACCTCCACCCCTATGTAAAGACCAGTATCCTATGTTTTATTAAGCATTCCAGGTGATACAGGACAGCCCAGAGGCCTGTGATTATGGGCTCTGAAAGACAAGAGCCCTCAGCAAATGTTTTCCTTCACTGATTGAATAACATGCTTTTATTTTACCCAATATTCTCACTGGCTCCTTTCTCATAATTTGACCCTATAGCCTAACTGAGTTTCCTCCAGGCCGCTACTGCATTTCTGTTTCAAAATAATCAGTTCTAATGATCCTAACAGTCTTCACTGACACTCCCAAAACCATCACCTCTGGTTTGATCCAGACTTCTAGATTTGGATTCCAAGAAAAATGTCCACCTTTAGATTTCTCATTTCACAGCCGGGCAGTGGTGGCACATGTCTTTAATCCCAGCACTCGGAAAGCAGAGACAGGCAGATTTCTGAGTTCGAGGCCAGCCTGGTCTACAGAGTGAGTTCCAGGACAGTCAGGACTATATAGAGAAACCTTGACTCGAAAAACAAAAAATAAAATAAAATAAAGATAAAGAAATAGATTTCTCATTTTGGAAAACTTAAAAAAAAAAAGCATTCCAGGTGATTCAGTGAATGTCAACATTTGAGAAGCATTAGGATGAAGACCATAGAAACTGTCACTGATAGGTGACTAGTTTTAGTTTGTTCATTTTATTTCTAACGCATCTACGATTGTGACATTCCTAAAATAACATTGATTCATTGATACATAAAAGTGAAATAAAAGAGGTATATAAAATGCCAGTTCCAGTTTTGAATTATTAGACTCAAATGGCAAAAAATTACACAGCTTAATTGTGCAAAATGTTCAACACTTACTGTCAATTTTTTTTGTGCTTACATCCTTGTAAATCAATAACATATTCCCAGAATGGCATTAGCCATCAAGGGATACTCTGAATAGCACTGCTCTATACAGCCGTAAGTGACCTTCCCCTTAACACTCTGTAATTTTCTCAATTCCAAGATGTACTTCATTTTTCACATTGTAATATCTGTAAGCTAAGTATTGGCCAGAAGGTAGCAGACATAGCTCTCAGAGCCCACATTAGTGCATCCAAACTCTAAGTGACGTCAAATTACGTAAAATAAAATGACAGAGGACAGGGTGTTATTTGCTTTTTAAGAAAAAGAAATGCTGAATCACCAGTGCCTTTTATGTCGTGAAGGGTGATATTTTGTAGAAAGTCTTCAGCAAAGTAGAAAATAAACTAGATAAGTGGTGCCTACCACAGTAGGGGCAGATGACAGGGTAGGGAACACCAAAGGAGACCTTGATGACAGCTTCATGCTTCCTTTTCCTTTAAGGTGATAAGAAGAGTCTGACTTCACTGGCTGGATGACTATACAACTGTATGAATATATTAAAACCACCAAATTGTATGTTTTTAATGAATGAATTGTGTGTCATGTAAATGATCATCTCAAAGTAACTGTTAAAATGGGAGAGAGGCAATGTCTGAAGAAACTAATTAAAGATATAAATCTGCAGATACAAAAAGCATGACACACAGCAAAGGGGATTTTCAATTAAATGTATACTAAACATACTGAGGCTGGAAGAGCCAACAATGAAGAAATCTTTGGCGATTCACAGCATCTTAATTCCCAATCGGACAGAACTTCATAACAAGATGCTACTCAAAAGGTATCTGTTTTAGTTTGTTTTCTGTCGTTGTGACCAAAATCAACTTGAGGGAGGAAAGAGGTTTTCTTCTGCTTACAGGTGACAGTTCACCATTGAGCGAAGTCCTAGCTCAAGACAGGGACTGGAAACATAAACCATGGAGGAATAGTACTTACTGGATTTCTCCTCCAGCCCTGATCACGTACCTGTGTGTGTGTGTGTGTGTGTGTGTGTGTGTGTGTGTGTGTGTGTGTCAAATATTCATTTTAATGACTGCAAATCTGGATTGTGTACAGGGAATATCATATTCATAAAACCTATATCTGAAATAAATATATAAGTGAAAGTAGATCCTATATGTATATTTAAGCAAAAAATAAAAATTAAGGTCATCTACCTTAATTACTTGCCTAGGGACAGTAGCACCAGCAATTAGCTAGGAAGTCCTACAATTAAGACAAGGCCTTGCAGACAAAGCCACAGGCCAATGTGACTGAGGCAGCTCTTCACTTGAGTGTCTCTTGCCAGGTGACTCTCTTGATGTGTGTCAAAGTGACAGCTGCAGCTAACTATTACATCTCTTTAATAAGTCTCTTCAATAAAACAATATTAACAAATAGAACGATATTGTTCTGCCTTTGGCTTTCCTTTGGTGTGCCAGGACAGGCCAGTAGCTTGCCAACTGTAAACAACAAGATCCCCAAAGCTTGAAAACCAAATAGTTAAAGCCACTTGGACATTAGAACCTTGAAGAAATCACCTGCACTGAATACTTCCACCTGAGTGATGGTGAATCATCTGTTGGTCAAACCGTAGTTACTGAAAAAAGCAACAGTTGTGTTATATAGGCTGTCCCCTTGTTAATAAGAAGCTGAAGTTACTAAACTACAGGAATATTAAGTCAGCATATGCCCAAGAAGCATTCTGAATGTCCAGTTTTCTTTCAAACATCTGGTTTAAGCATTTGCTCAGGTCTGTTTATTTGCTGTCGGGAGGATGTGATTACATACTCATTTCTTGGCTGCTGTACAAGGAAAATTACTAGAAATCGATTTTAAATCTGTGATGTATGATTCATATTTAACAACCGTTTAGGGAGTTGATGCTTTCATATAAAATTAAAGCCACCACTTTCTACATTGAGTTTACCTTTCTTGTTTCTCCCTCTCCCTCCCCCTCCCTCCCCCTCTTTCTCTCTCTTACCCTCTCCCTCTCTCTTAGGAAAATCATGAGTATGAAACTCTAATTGCTGTTCTGTCAGTGTCCGGTGTGTCAGGAGAAAATGCAAGCCCTAAAATAGTAAATTTAAAAGGTCCAGA
This sequence comes from Grammomys surdaster, assembly GCF_004785775.1. NCBI lineage: Eukaryota > Metazoa > Chordata > Mammalia > Rodentia > Muridae > Grammomys > Grammomys surdaster. Next base: position 289,459 of record NW_021604731.1, read on the forward strand.
AACACATACAGGATTTTATCATCTGCATGAACATAAGCATAATGGGGATTATTTTAAAATGCAAAATAAAAGCTTTTTAGATGCAAGGCATTGTGCAATCCAAAATTATACTTTTTAAAGTGGTGTCCTTCATGTCAACGATCACAGAGTTCTATTTGTTAGTACAGAATGGCATGGGTGGATCATTTTGACCTGTTACAAGCTAGCACATTTCCCATTTCACGATTTTAAAAAAAGCAAAATATAACATCCTGTGACTGTCAAAAGGCTGATCATAACTGAAAATGTAATAATTGTGTCCATCAAATACTGAATCCTAAGTGTCGCTGCTGTCAGATCCCTAAAAGTCAAAACACATTTAGGAAAAGAGCTGGTGAAGAGAAAGATTCAAAATCCTGCTCTCCCGTCTGGCCACTGATAACTCAGCTGCAAAGGCATTAGTAGGTTTCATAAAATTAAAAGCACTTCATCTACCTTATTTCCTCTTTCAGGAAACATGTACAGAAATTATTCTATTTGCAGTCAAACACTGATGGCATAATATGGAGCTGCCCTGTGTACGATGCAGGAAAGGCTCCCTAGGGGACATAGGAACCCACATGTGGTATGTGTAGTAAACAGTACACACAAAAGAACAGCTAAGGACATTATAGCAAGTTATTGAGAAATAAAAAAATATTGTAAGAAAAATAGTAAAAGAAAATCATGGAAGAAATGTAACGTTGGAAACATTCTGCTTAGTGACTGACCACCGTACAATTACTTACGTAGGCATGACACTTCTCTCCACCCAATACTACCAATTATTTTTCCGTGTTCTATTAAAAATTTTCTCTCTTGTACCCAAATGCCTTACATTTGGGTCTGATTAAATTTTTTTTTTAGATAACTAATTTGATCCTAAATCCTCAGATTGGCTGAACAGCTCTAAATGGTCCCTCGAAGGGCCTCTCAATAAACAGAAAACCAATTGTTTGCCATTTTGTTGCTATTTCTTGACATCCTCACAGAATAGGAATTTGTACTTAACATTTATGTTAAAGTAGATACATGATGTAAAGAGATCACAACACTGGAGAAGAATTTGGGTTCTAGACTTGACTCAATGCCTTCTCAATGGGAGACCATAAAGCACAGAGGTCAGTCTTGGTTTGTAGGATTGATTTTTTTTCTTAAATTCTCAACTAGTCAGTGCCTATCAAAGTATCCTATTTAAGGAGAAAGACTTTGTGGGTAAAAGAAAAGGGTTGGTGGGAGGATGAGAGGGATGAAAGATTGATAATGGGGGTGAATATGATCCAATTGATTCACACACACACACACACACACACACACACACACACACGAAATTGGAGAAAGTAAATCTAAAAAGCATCCTACTGAGGCAATAAGTGTTACAATTATCCTACTTCTTACCTCATATATCCTGGCAACGTTATTTAAGCTCTTTGAAATATTTTGTATTTTCTAGTATAAAAAGTGAGAGAAGTTTCTAACCTGAGATTTCATGAGAATTAGGTAGCAAAAGGTATCTGACAACATATTGCTTATAGAATTATTAGCTACTATCAGTCGAATAGGTTGGGAGCACCTTAGACGTTGAAGCATCTGAGTCATGAATATGGAAAACTTTTTGTTTCATTGTATGTCACATAAATGCTTCAAAGACTCTTGTGTCCTAATCAACTGTCCCTTCATTTTTAATTATTTTGACAAAAACCTGGTCATCCCCATGTAAAAGTTTAATAAGTTTATTTTCATGATTTTACTCAGAACCTCTCTAAGACATAATCTTATGTTAAAGCAAATGAAGGGTTACATTGTTACAGGGCTATTAGTTCAAAGCAATTCAAAATATTGAAATGTCATCGTTTTAATTAAATCTTAATTGAGTGTGACTTTTAAGAATATAAGGGTTATAGGAAACCTTAGTTCTGATGTTAAATATGAGTTGACAACATTCTTTCATAAATGGCTTCACTATTTAACATATGTACTCTGAGAATATTGATTCATTATGGGCAGATACAAAGCTATGAATATTCAGGATGATGAAGCCTAAAGAACTATTGTACATGATACAGTCCTACAGGTAATAAAATTATACTCTTTGGGATCCATGCAAGATGACAGTTTAACTGCTACTGATCTTGCCACAAAAAAAAAGTAAAGAATATTAAATTGGGTGAGTAGGGAGGCAGGGTGGGTCTGGGAGGACTTGGTGAAAGATATATAATCAAAATATATTGTATAAATATTAATCAAAATTAAAAATAAGGGTAATCATGTCAACACAGTGGATGAGCTAATTTGCTTAATGATAACAAACTTTGCTATGTGTCTCCCTCAGCATTGTGCTGGATATCTTAGTTGTACATAACAAAATTTATGTTAAAAACTTTTAAGTGTGAAAAGGATAAATGTGAAGTACAGAATAACCTGTGGAAAGATTTTAGCACACTATATAGGTAAGGTCAGTAAAGAAAAATATCCCCAATAGTAATATGCCTCAACAACAACAAAAAAATCAGACGTAGCTAATCTAAGACAGTCAGCAGGTTTTCAAAATAATAGTAGGTTCCTGTTCTACCTGTCTCTGTCCATATTCCAACTCATTTGAGGTAAAAATCTAAACCACTTTTACAAACCATGGATTCTTTCTACTGTCTAACCTCCATATATTAAAACTGCATTTCTGTCCTTTCCATCCCTCCTTTTCCCTCATCTAACTCCCCCATCACCCTCTCAAGTTCACGACCTCTTCTTCTTGAACTGTTATCACATACATACATGTCTATATGCATACAATCTACTGATTCCATTCAGTTGACATATATGTACATATGTTTTTAGGGCTGACTTCTGAAGAAAATTAGCTCTCCCTCCCTCAACAGCCAGGACAAGGACTTGTGAAGTTTCTCCCATCAAAGTTAGCATACGCTTCTCATTTGAATTAATCTTATTGTCTTTGGGTTGAACTTCTGGGGGCATTTATAAAACAGTACTCTAACCCTTCAATGGAAGTTGTTTTTTTTTTAATGGGATATTTTATTTACATTTCATATGTTGTCCCCTTACCCCATCCCCCACCCACCCAGGAACCCCCTGTCCCCTCACCCCTCCTCCTTCTTCTCTGCGGATGTATCCCTACCTACCCCCCACTCCCACCTCCCCACCCTCAAATTCCCACCCCCTGGGGCGTCCAGCCTTCATGAGGTCAAGGATCTCTTCTCCCACCTATGCCCAGCAGGGCCCTCCACCCTTACATATACAGCTGAAGCCATGGATCCCTCACTAAGTGCTCCCAGGCTGGTGGTTTAGACCCTGGGAGCTCTGGTTGGTTGGTATTGTTGCTCTCCTCATGGGGCCACAAACCTTTCAGCTCCAATGGCCTTCACTCTAACTCCTCCATTGGGAACCCCATTATCAGTTCAATGGCTAGTTGTGAGCATCTGCCTCTGAATATGTCAGACTCTTGAAGACCTCTGAGGAGACATCCATATCAGGCTCTTATCAGCATGCACTTCCTGAGGAAGTTGGGTTTTTTTTTAACTGCTAAGACTGTTTATTTCCCAGAGCTCTTTTCGGTTATGCTTGTTCTTCTCAATAATATTCTATTTTGTTCTCTACATGTGCCACCTTCCCCTGTGACAATATCACTTTGCACATTGGGGACTGTTAGACACTTGAGAAGTTTTCTTACCCTGCTTGATATTAGCGAGCTTGCTGTCACTTTAACAAAATATCAAGAATGACCTGGCCTCAGTTTCAGAGGTTTCATGCCATAGTTGATGGCCTGACCGTTTTGGACCTGTTGTGAGGTAGCACATCATGTTGGAATCACATGATGGATGAAGTCCTCATCTCAGAGCCAGACAAAGGAGGGAAATAGGCTGGTCCTCAAAATTACATTTGAGGACACCTCGTCCCCCACTAACAACCAAATTCTCTGATTAGGCCCTTCCTCTTAAAAGTTCTATCACCTTCCAATAGCACCAGCTGAGGACAAGGCCTTTAGAAATGGACACTGGAGGGCACTGGAGGGCTAAACTATAGCACGTTCCCAGTATTACCTGTTTCCTCCATGTTTTCAGTTTCTTTGTTTATTTCGTTAAGATAACTGCTTTTGAGATCAAATGTTTTCTTCAGATGTCTTTAGAGGACAGTTGCTTTTTCCATGTCAATGTTAAAACCTCAAAAGGGAATTAGGGTATGGAAAGTGCTACTGGTGGCCTTCACGATCAGGTGACAAGGCAGTGTAACTATAATTACAGTGGGATTAGAGTATTCTTCCAATTATCAGTATCTGGGACTTTTTCCCCCTCCAGTCTGAATGCCATACATACTCTTTGAACTTGCTGTTTGATCCAGAACATGTCTGACAGTGTGGTGGGAGCTTGCCTGACAAAAAGAGCTAAGGATGCCTGAATGTTTGTGTCATGAGGTCCTCACAACTAATTCAGCATGAACATTTGCATGCCACGCTGTGATTATTTTATGACCTAACTTCTACTTGTAAGAGGAGTGATATGTGTATCACAGTGGGTAGCATATAGTAAGCCCTAGTATTTGATGTATCTTCTGGTGGTTATACTAAGTTTATAGCACTTCAATCATAGGTCTACATCTATTTCCCACATGTCAGAGATGTTTATACAAGTTTAGGCTAGTGATCTTCTCAGAATGTAGTCTACAAACCACTAGCAGCAACAGGAACATAAATGTACAAATTCTCGGGCCCAGTTCTATTCCTACTATGTCAAAACAGTGGAGACAGAGCCAGCCATGTATGTTTCACAGACTCTCCAGTGATTCTGACACAGGCTCAACTGTGAGAAGCACTAGACTCGGAGAAAAAATATAACAGGCCAACACAGGTATTAAAGCCAAGACCTAGACTTAATTGGTGTGGTACTGAAGGTCATAAGCAGAACTAATAACTACATATAGGACCTCACTGAATATGGATAAGGAAAAGTCACAATTATGAATCATGAGGAGAGTAGTTGTTAATACTAAAAGCAAGATTATTAGTAACTATATATAAAGGAGCTAAAGAACAAAATACAGATTTTTGTCTGTAAAAATCAACAGTGAACTTCAGTATGGTTTTCTGACACAAATCAGAACATGAATTAATAAAAAAAAAACCAATTCACTTCCCACTCTAGAGGCTGAAGAAACACCTTGAAAGAATCATTAATTGTATTCATCCTTCCCCAAAACAGGCTACTGGATATACTGGTCTGGATCATTTGCTAAGGAAAGGTTATTTGAAGATGTCGCTTCAACAAATCACAACTATTAATATTACTCGGAAATCCTGAGTTAATGCCATATAAATAAATGAGCTTCAGAAGGAAAGAAGTTGGAGGATGGGCAAAACAAGAAATTGACATTGCAATATCATTTTCTTAGCATGTGACAGTAGCTTTATGTCAACGAGGTGATTTCCTCTAGGGACACAGCAAATCCAGTGCCTGTATTAAGTTTGTAAGTAACCTGTTTTCTTTTAAACAAAAAGGAAGAGCCTTTTCCCCTAGAGGAAAGAGTAACTCATATAGGTTCGTATTTCAGGGGTGATGCCCAGGCACTCAATTTATTTTGACACATAATCTGTCTGAGCAGCTCAGCTTAATCTCCTGTGTGGCAGAGCACAGCATATCTCCCTCTAGCCCTTTGCATCCTCTGTGGGGGAAAAAAAAATCTCAAAGCTCTGTCTCCTTTTAGGACACAACAGCTATAAAAACCACCTCAAGGAATATCAGACAGACTGCCTGAAAATCAAAAAAAAAGAAAAAAATACCTGTACTATTTGGACAACAGAGCTTCCCTTCACATTAGTGATGAGATTCAAAATAACCATAAAAGAATGCTTGACATACAAGGTCCTTCTCTATACCTAGAGAATCCTCTTTAAACACACGAGCATATCCTCAGTGGCTCATCCCCGCACCCTAAGAGGTCAGTGCTATTTGGATTATTCTTTGCAAATGAGAAAATTAAGCCTCAAAAATGCTAAGTAGCTTACCTAAAGTCAATAAATGGATGCGCCGGGAGCCAGGATTCAATCCCAAAGCTAGGGAATCTGAAAGCCCTGGTTTTAACTACCCCATTTAAGCGCCTTTGCTGAGACGCCAGCCTATTTCAACAGCTGCAACTTGTAATACATGTGGAACTCCTTTTGCTTCACAGGCAAATTAGAAAAAAAAAGTTTTTAGAAGCAAAATTCATCAGGAGTGATGAAACAGGCCTGTAATCACAGCACTTGGAAGCTGAGGAGGGACGATTGTGGGCCTGAGGACAGCCTGGGCCAACACAGCTCAACACCAGCAAGAATTATGTAATAATTCTGTCTCAAACTAGCCAAAAAAATTAAACAAAACAAATTTGTATGCTGAGGATAATACCCCCTTTTGGATTGTGCGTTGGACCTCTTTGAACTTAGTTAGATATCTGCAAAATCTGCTAAGAATGTGGTTCCTTCCTGAAGTCATTGCATGAGCTGAGGGAGATTCAGCTGGTCCCCACAGTGCTTGCTTGGAGAGCAGAGATGCTTTGGTTGCCATGGACACTAGATTTCAACACACCACTGAGCACTGGAATCTAATCCATGCAAAGAAACCAGCCAGCAGATAGACACAGAAACATCTAACTGCACATTAATGCCATGGCCAATATTTGTTTTGCCACCTCTCATTTAGATGATGTTCTCACCAGTGAAGTCTTGTAAGACTTTATCTGTTACCTGGAGACAGTTTCATTATGACTCAGATAACAATATGCACGCTTCAACATGTCAAAGTCATCCATTGTTGGAGTTGTTGAATGGTTGAAGCTATTCATAAAGAAAAGTCTGGTCTTGTACAAAACAAATAGACTAGATGATTTCATGAAAGCTGAGTCTACCCTAGTGGCTAACATCCTAAGTATAAGTGATCTGTTAGCTTTGTAGGTTTCCCTAGTAACTAAATCCACAAAGAAAATAATTAGAACAGCATAAATAGTACTTAGATATCTATAGATCTATGTATACAGTTTTAAAATTTATATAAAGATTATATATTCTATGGAGAGAGAGAAAAGTTTTAAAAATTAAAAGGAAAATGTTCAGTCACCTTCAATTTCAGTTTTTATTGAGGGAGAAGAGGTACTTTCTGTCATACATGCAAAATTAATTGTATTATTATAGATAGACAGACAGAGATTTCATGAAAGCAACATGCATTATTTGGTTGTTGTTGTTTTTTTTTTTAACAAACCACATATTCAAGGGATTTTGTACTTCAAGACTGTAGGCCAGAGATCAGTTTTTGCAACTGAGTCTTGCTAAAACACACCTGGCCATACCAGGAACTGCTAGTTCCGTTTACCCAAGGGATCATTTCTACTCTATGAGAGATATGAAAAATGTCTCTTACACTTGGACAAAATCCTCTCTGTATTGTGCATCAGCCAATCACATGACCAATACCAGTCACTGTATTAACCAACCTAAGTAAAATTAGCCAAGAAATTAATGAGAAAGTAATATAATCAATCATTTTCACACGCGGAAATCGATAAATCTACTACAGTTTCATTAAAAACCATCTTCTTACATCACACTGGCAGTTTGCTATTGGCAAAATTCAGTTCATTTAAATTTTAGTCTACTTAAAAGGACTTTACTGTGTTTACTTTCCAAATATATTCAGTAACAAACCAAAATTAACCAAGCTCTCTTAAAGTAATTGCAATTTAAAAACAGTTTTGAGATTCAATGGGATATATATATATATATATATATATATATATATATATATATATATAATCTAAAGCTAAGTGGGTTATTTTGTTTAGTAGTTTAACTTTACCATATCTGTTAAATTATGGCATCTGAAATGTTTGAAAGATTAAAAGGAAAATATCCAATCACTTTCAATTTCAGTTTTTATTGAGGGAGAAGTACTTTCTGTCAAACAGGTAAAATTAACTGTACAATTCTCAAATGGAAAGTGGTATTGAGCACATGTTTTCTATTTAATCTGGAATGTTATATTAAAGCGCCTCTTCTGGCGTTACTAAATAATGCAAATTTTCTAGAATGTGGTTAATTAGGCCTTTAAGAACAAAACCTTCTGGGGCTTAGTGAATAATAAATAGTCTTTGTTGTGCAAGTATGAAGACTCAAATTTGAACCCCCAGCTCCACATAAAAGTTATATGCTTATAAGCCCAGCTTTGGGGGTTGTGGACAGGTGGTCCGGGGAGTTCACTGGTCAGCCATTCTAGCTGAAACTGCAAGCTTCCGATTTAATGAGAGCCCCTCAGGGGGAACAAGCTGGAGTGTAGCAGCATGATGTAATTCTCTGGTCTCTATGCGCATGCACTCACTCTCTCACATACATGCACCACACACAAATAACTGCACACTTCCCTTCACCACACGTATTTTTTTTAAAAAAAAAAAAAAAGGAAAAATTCTGTATTCAACGGAAAATGCCATTTATTATAGGAAAAACTCTGAGCTTCCCTCTGTTCATTCAACCTGTTAGTAGAATGCCTAAACTTGTCAGGTGACATGCTATTCAGTGATCTTCCCTTCAGCATAAACTGAAAAGTAGAAAGCAGATAGAACGGCACCCATGGAAGAGGGTGATTCTTAATAAAGGACAAAGGATGAAATAAAGGACAGTTGGAGAAAGTCAGCAAAACTTGATAGGAAATCCCATCAAACAGGAAGACTATGTATTCACAACTGCTCATCAGAGCAACAGTGGCAGCGTTACACATAGACTTTCTCAAAAGACAGAGTTCAGGGTCTCACAATAGACCCACCAATCCCAAACCTAACTTTGAATAGTAGTCTCAGCTTGTGTGCATACTAAAGTGTGAGAAACACCAACTGAAAGCAAATACTCAACGACCAACCAGTGGAGCCTCAAGTCTCATCTCTAGCACTGCCCTGGTGCATCCTTCAACTTCCCTGGGCCTCAGTTTCCTCACTGGGGTATTAGGAAGATAGCAATTGTGTTCATGTTATAAGGTTGTTAATATTATTAACGCACATGCGCAACACACACATACACACACACACACATTCCAAAAACGTCAAAACTCATAGAAATATAAAATATAGTCATTAGTGGTTACCTGAGGAAAGAGAAGACAGAGAAAAGGAAAATAAGTTTAATCAGAAGAAGAAGCACAGCAAATATATACTATTGATACTAATGTATTTTACACTTCAAAATTACTTAGAAGTGGATTTAAAATGCTCTCACAGTGAAACATGAGTATCCGAGGTAATAGATGTATTAATTGGCCTCATTTCCCCACTTCACAGTGTGCTGAAATGTTACATAGTACCTGATACATAGAAATAATTATTTTGGCACTTAAAAATAAAAGCAAAAATTTTAAAGTAAATAAAGTTACACTTTACTACACAAACACTAGGAACATAATACGTTCAAATGGCTTACATCCGTGTATGGAAATAAGTGATTATGCACTGTTAGTTTCTTTTATGCCTTTTAGCTTTCAGAGGGTACTCAATTTTAAGTGACACACGATCAAACCAAGCCCATAGGCTCGTCCCACTTTTTTGGCAGGTCTATAATCAAGCAGTTAGGACTTGGGCCTGGCCTATAATAATCCAGCTTTCCCAGTACTGCTGTCACTTGAAGTCAATATTTAAGGTTCACACAGGGAGTGTGCCTCACACACCTGCTTTTAAAAAATATATATATTGAGTCCTCATATCCTTTACCGGTGTGTTGTCGGGTTAAGAATTAACATTAACAGGACTAATGTTCTGCCATAACTAAAATAACAATTATTGGACTCATTTTCTACCATAGACATGCCCATCCACATTTAATACTCATTATAGATGCCCAGTGGATTCTATGAAATCATCTATTGAAAAGAATATGAGAACAGAGGTGTCCCCAAACACTGGTGGTGGAAATAAAAATTGACAATATGGCTTTGTTGTTGCTTGCTTTGTACTTTGAGACAGAATCTTACCATGAAGCTCTAGGCAGTTTGGAACTCACTAGGTAGCCCAAACTCACTTTGAACTTGGGGCAATCCTCCTAACTCAGCCTAACCTTGATGTAACCTTTTTGAAAGACAATCTATATCAAATTTAAAAAAAAAAACTCATGTAGACTTTGACTCAATCTTTAAAAAGTATTTCCTGCATGCATGCTTGCAAGAGTAGGTAAAGACAAATATATATAATGTGTTTTACGTGTGTATATATACATATGTGTGTATTCTTTTTAGCATTATTTGAGATATAAGAAAAAAGGAAAAAAAAAGAAACTAGGAAATTTAAGTGCCCATCAATAAGCTTAAGTTATGTTACAGCCAAATAGAATAAATAAATAAACAGATAAATAGAACCAAAATAAACAGATATTTTTCTATATAAGATTAACAACCCACTTCCCTTCTGCCCCTGCCTGGTCCTCTGGGCTGGAGCAGACACAGAGTCGGTCTGCTCCTGTCCTGTGGAGAAACTGAATCCTGAGTCATCCAGGAGCCACTGCACTCAGAGCAGCTGGTAAGAACTCCATCTCACTCCCTAAACCCCAGAGATAGATGGGGAGCCAGGGACATCCAGGGCACAGCAGCTACCCAAACCCCGCCCCTCCGGAATTCCACTTCCCTTCTGCCCCTGCCTGGTCCGCTGGGCTGGAGCAGACACAGAGTCGATCTGCTCCCATCCTGTTGAGAAACTGAATCCTGAGTCATCCAGGAGCCACTGCACTCAGAGCAGCTGGTAAGATCTCCATCTCACTCCCTAAACCCCAGAGATAGATCGGGGAGCCAGGGACATCCAGGGCACAGCAGCTACCCAAACCCCGCCCCTCCGGAATTCCACTTCCCTTCTGCCCCTGCCTGGTCCTCTGGGCTGGAGCAGACACAGAGTTGGTCTGCTCCTGTCCTGTGGAGAAACTGAATCCTGAGTCATCCAGGAGCCACTGCACTCAGAGCAGCTGACACAGAGTCGGTCTGCTCCTGTCCTGTTGAGAAACTGAATCCTGAGTCATCCAGGAGCCACTGCACTCAGAGCAGCTGGAGCCACTGCACTCAGAGCAGCTGAAACTGAATCCTGAGTCATCGAGGACCCACTGCACTCAGAGCAGAAGGATTTCCAGATCCAAGAGGTGGCCTGAGTCCCAGGAGTTATTCCACCCAGGAGATTAGGAGCATAAGACCACAGAGACCTCTGGACTCTGAGGAGCTCTGCAATAAGCAAGATAACTGGAAATACAGACTCCAGTTTTACACAGTGAGGGCAGGTACCACTAGAGTTAACCAGATGGCGAAAGGCAAGCACAAGAACATAAGCAACGGAAACCAAAGTTTCTTGGCATCATCAGTGCCCAATTCTCCCAATATAGCAAGCCCTGAACACCCCATCACACCTGAAAAGCAGGATTCAGAATTAAAATCACTTCTCATGATGATGATAGAGGATTATAAGAAGGAATTAAGTAACTCCCTTAAAGAAATACAGGAGAGTACAAGTAAACAGATAGAAGCCCTTAAAGAGGAATCACAGAAATCCCTTAAAGAAATGGAAGAAAACACAAAGAAGGAATTAAACAAAAACATTCAGGACCTGAAACTAGAAATAGAAACAATAAAGAAAGTTCAAAGGGAGACAACCATGGAGATAGAAAACCTAAGAAAGAGATCAGGAGTCACAGACACAAGCATCACCAACCGAATACAAGAGATAGAAGAGAGAATCTCAAATGCAGAAGATACGGTGGAAAATATTGACACAGTTGTCAAAGAAAATGCAAAATGCAAAAAACTCCTAACTCAAAACATCCAGGAAATCCAGGACACAATGAGAAGACCAAACCTAAGGATAATAGGTATAGATGAGAATGAAGATTCCCAACTTAAAGGGCCAGTAAATATCTTCAACAAAATTATTGAGGAAAACTTCCCTAACCTAAAGAACAAGATGCCCATAAACATACAAGAAGCCTACAGAACACCAAATAGACTAGACCAGAAAAGAAATACCTCCCGTCACATAATAATCAAAACATCAGATGCACAAAACAAAGAAAAAATACTAAAAGCAGTAAGGGAAAAAGGTCAAGTAACATATAAAGGCAGACCTATAAGAATTACACCAGACTTCTCACCAGAGACTATAAAAGCCAGAAGAGCCTGGACTGACATCATACAGACACTAAGAGAACACAATTGCCAGCCCAGATTACTATACCCAGCAAAACTCTCAATCACTATAGATGGTGAAACCAAGATATTCCATGACAAAACCAAATTTGCACAATATCTTCCCACAAACCCAGCACTTCAAAGGATAATTGATGGAAAATGCCAACACAAGGAGGGAAACTACAACCTAGGAAAAGCAAGTAAGTAATCTTCCAACAA
>NW_021604731.1:301974-314163 GCF_004785775.1 Grammomys surdaster
CAAGCCAATGGTCCCAAGAAACAAGCTGGAGTAGCCATTCTAATATCAAATAAAATCGACTTTCATCCAAAATTAATCAAAAAAGATAAGGAAGGACACTTCATACTCATCAAAGGAAAAATCTACCAAGGTGAACTCTCAATTCTGAACATCTATGCTCCAAATGCAAGGGCACCTACATACATAAAAGAAACTTTACTAAAGCTCAAAACACACATTACACCTCACACAATAATAGTGGGGGATTTCAACACCCCACTCTCAGCAATGGACAGATCATGGAAACAGAAACTAAACAGAGACACTTTGAAATTAACAGAAGTTATGAACCAAATGGACTTAACAGACATCTATAGAACATTTCATCCTAAAACAAAAGAATATACCTTTTTCTCAGCACCTCATGGCACCTTCTCCAAAATAGACCATATAATTGGTCACAAAACAAGCCTCTACAGATACAAAAAGATTGAAATAATCCCTTGCATCTTATCAGATCACCACGGACTAAGACTGGTCTTTAATAATGACAAAAACAATGGAAAACCCACGTACACATGGAAACTGAACAACTCTCTACTCAATGATGACTTGGTCAAGGAAGAAATAAAGAAAGAAATAAAAGACTTTTTAGAATTCAATGAAAATGAGGACACATCATACCAAAACTTGTGGGACTCCATGAAGGCAGTGCTAAGAGGAAAGCTCATAGCTCTAAGTGCCTACAAAAAGAAACTGGAAAGAGCACACACTAACAAGTTGACTGCACAACTAAAAGCTCTAGAACAAAAAGAAGCAAATACACCCAGGAGGAGTAGAAGGCAGGAAATAATCAAACTCAGGGCTGAAATCAACCAAATAGAAACAGAAAGAACAATACAAAATATCAATAAAACCAGGAGTTGGTTCTTTGAGAAAATCAACAAGATAGATAAACCCTTAGCCAGATTAACCAGAGGGCACAGAGACAGTATCCAAATTAATAAAATCAGAACTGAAAAGGGAGACATAACAACAGAAACTGAAGAAATTCAAAAAATCATCAGATCCTACTACAAAGGCCTATACTCAACAAAACTGGAAAACCTGGATGAAATGGACAATTTCCTAGACAGATACCAGGTACCGAAGTTAAACCAGGAGCAGATAAACCATCTAAATAGTCCCATAACCCCTCAGGAAATAGCAGCAGTCATCAAAAGCCTCCCCACTAAAAAAAGCCCAGGACCAGATGGTTTTAGTGCTGAATTCTATCAGACCTTCAAGGAAGACCTAATACCAATTCTCTTCAAACTATTCCACAAAATAGAGACAGAAGGAACACTACCCAATTCGTTCTATGAAGCTACAATTACACTCATACCCAAACCCCACAAGGACCCGACAAAGAAAGAGAACTTCAGACCAATCTCCCTTATGAACATCGATGCAAAAATACTCAATAAAATTCTAGCAAACCGAATCCAAGACCACATCAAAACAATCATCCATCATGATCAAGTAGGTTTTATCCCAGGAATGCAGGGATGGTTCAATATTCGGAAATCCATCAATGTAATCCACTATATAAACAAACTTAAAGAAAAAAACCACATGATCATCTCACTAGATGCTGAGAAAGCATTTGACAAAATTCAACATCCCTTCATGATAAAAGTCTTGGAAAGATCAGGAATTCAAGGCCCCTACCTAAACATAGTAAAAGCAATTTACAGCAAACCAGTAGCCAACATCAAGCTAAATGGAGAGAAACTTGAAGCAATCCCACTAAGATCAGGGACTAGACAAGGTTGCCCACTCTCCCCCTACCTATTCAATATAGTACTGGAAGTCTTAGCCAGAGCAATTAGACAGCAAAAAGAAGTCAAAGGGATACAAATAGGAAAGGAAGAAGTCAAAATATCGCTATTTGCAGATGATATGATAGTATACTTAAGTGACCCCCAAACTTCCACCAGAGAACTCCTAAACCTGATAAACAACTTCAGCAAAGTGGCTGGTTATAAAATCAACTCAAACAAATCAGTAGCCTTCCTCTACATGAAAGATAAACAGACTGAAAAAGAAATTAGGGAAATGACACCCTTCACAATAGTTGCAAATAATATAAAATACCTTGGTGTGAATCTAACCAAGCAAGTGAAAGACCTGTATGACAAGAACTTCAAGTCTCTGAAGAAAGAAATTGAAGAAGATCTCAGAAGATGGAAAGATCTCCCATGCTCATGGATTGGCAGGATTAATATAATAAAAATGGCCATCTTGCCAAAAGCAATCTACAGATTCAATGCAATCCCCATTAAAATCCCAACTCAATTCTTCACAGAGTTAGAAAAGGAAATTCTCAAATTCATATGGAATAACAAAAAACCCAGGATAGCGAAAACTATTCTCAACAATAAAAGAACTTCTGGAGGAATTACCATCCCTGACCTCAAGCTGTACTACAGAGCAATAGTGATAAAAAACTACCTGGTATTGGTACAGAGACAGGCAGGAAGATCAATGGAATAGAATTGAAGACCCAGAAATGAACCCACACTCCTATGGTCACTTGATCTTTGACAAAGGAGCTAAAACTGTCCAGTGGAAAAAGGACAGCATTTTCAACAAATGGTGCTGGTTCAACTGGAAGACAACATGTAGAAGAATGAAAATTGATCCATTCTTATCCCCTTGTACAAAGCTCAAGTCTATGTGGATAAAGGACCTCCACATAAAACCAGATACACTGAAACTAATAGAAGAGAAGGTGGGGAAAAGCCTCAAATACTTGGGCACAGGGGAAAAGTTCCTGAACAGAACTCCAATGGCATATGCTCTAAGATCGAGAATTGACAAATGGGACTTCATAAAATTGCAAAGTTTCTGTAAGGCAAAGGACACTGTCAATAGGACAAAACGACAACCAACAAATTGGGAAAAGATCTTTACCAATCCTTCATCTGATAGAGGGCTAATATCCAATATATACAAAGAACTCAAGAAATTAGACTCCAGACAACCAAATTACCCTATTAAAAAATGGGGTATAGAGCTTAACAAAGAATTTTCAACGGAAGAAACTCGAATGGCCGAGAAGCATCTAAAGAAATGTTCAGCATCCTTAGTCGTCAGGGAAATGCAAATCAAAACAACCCTGAGATTCCATCTCACACCAGTCAGAATGGCTAAGATTAAAAACTCAGGTGATAGTAGATGCTGGCGAGGGTGTGGAGAAAGAGGAACACTCCTCCATTGTTGGTGGGACTGCAAGATGGTGCAACCACTTTGGAAATCAGTCTGGCGGTTCCTCAGAAAATTGGACATAGCATTACCCGAGGATCCAGCTATACCACTCCTAGGCATATACCCAGAAGATGCTCGAACATATAACAAGGACATATGCTCAACTATGTTCATAGCAGCCTTATTTATAATAGCCAGGAGCTGGAAAGAACCCAGATGTCCTTCAACTGAGGAATGGATTCAAAAAATGTGGTATATTTACACAATGGAGTATTACTCAGCTATTAAAAACAATGAATTCGAGAGGTTCCTAGGTAAATGGATGGAACTAGAAATTATCATCCTGAGTGAGGTAAGCCAATCACAAAAGAACACACATGGTATTCACTCACTGATTATTGGATATTAGCCTAGAACCTTGAAATGCCCAAGATGCAACTCACAGGCCACATGAAGCCCATAAAGAAGGAAGACCAAGTGAGGGTGATTCGGTCCTTCTTAGAAGGAGCAACAAAATACTCAAGGGAGCAAATATGGAGACAAAGTGAGGGACAGAAACTGAAGGAGGGGCCGTCTCAAGACCACCCCACCTGAGTATCTATCCCATGTGCAATCACCAAAGGTAGATGCTGATGTGGAAGACAGGAAGTGCATGCTGATAAGAGCCTGATATGGATATCTCCTCAGAGGCCTTCAAGAGTCAGACATATTCAGAGGCAGATGCTCACAACTAGCCATTGAACTGATCATGGGTTCTCAATAGAGGAGTTAGAGTGAAGACTGAAGGAGCTGAAAGGGTTTGTGGCACCATGAGGAGAGCAACAATACCAACCAACCACAGCTCCCAGGGTCTAAACCACCAGCCTGGGAGCACTTAGGGGGGGATCCAGGGCTTCAGCTGAATATGTAAAAGTGGAGGGCCCTGCTGGGCATAGGTGGAAGAAGAGAACCTTGACCTCATGAAGGCTGGATGCCCCAGGGGGTGGGAATTTTGAGGGTGGGGAGGTGGGAGTGGGGGGGTGTAGATAGAGGTTACATCCACAGAGAAGAAGGAGGAGGGGCGAGGGGATTGGGGGTTCCAAGGGGGTGGTGGGGGATGGGGTAAGGGGACAACATAGGAAATGTAAATAAATCATCCAATAAAAAAATAAAAAAAAATAAGATTAACAAATATGTCAAAAGTATCTTACACGAAAGAAACAAGCTATAGAGGACATATATAATATGATCATTTGTAGAATGAGGAGATGGCTGGAAGTACTTTTTTCTGGGGCCTGAGTTCCATTCCCAGCACCCAGATCAAGCAGTTCACAACTGCTGACAGCTGCAGGTCAAGGAGTATCTATCTAACCTCTATGTCCTCCTATGGCACACACACACACACATGCATATGCATACACTCACCACACACACATGCATACACTCACACACACACACACACACACACACACACATGCATACACTCACATACACACATGCACTTGGAAATGAAACAAATCTTTCAAATATTTTCTGTGCAAGTGAAGAAAACACACTTACGAAATACAATGTTATTAAAATAAAAAAGTAAATTTTTAACAATTATTAGTTCTCAGAAACCTCATTTTATATTATCTCATTGAGCTTTTGCCATATCAGTATCACAATAATAATGATTAAGAAAATAGGGGCCGGATGGAGATCTTCAATTTAGGGTCTTTCCACATAACATCTGGCTGTGGCTCTCTTGGCCCGCTCCCATCTGCTGCCGAGGAAGCCTCTCTGATGACAACCTGACAAGGCAGTGACATATGAGTATAGCAGAATACAATTAAGAATTATTTCACTGATTTTTTTCTTTGTTTGCCAGGCGTGTTTGGTCCTAGGTCCCTGGGCTATCCAGTCTCTGGCTCCTGGTCTCAATATGAGAGCTTTTGGTTTGTCTTACTGTGTTGTGTTCTGTCCTGTTTGACTGCTGTCTCTTGGAGAGGTCTGCTCTTTTCTGAAGGGAAATGGAGGGGCAGTGGATCTGGGAGAGAAGGAAAGTGGAAGGAGTGGAGGGAGGGGAAAGTGGTTGAGATGGATTGTATGAGACTAGAATCTATTTTAAATTTAAAAATAATAATCATAAACCTTTACATGTAACCTGAAGAAGACAGAGAGAGAAAGGAAGGAAGAAAGGAAGGCAGGGAGGGAGGGAGGGAGGGAGGGAGGGAGGGAGGAAGGGAGGGAGGGAATGTTTTTCTGCTACAGAATACATTCCCAATATGTACTAGCACAGATTTTAATTAAGTTAATATTATAGCTTATGCTTGATTAATAGCTAACCAACAGCCAAATTAAAGCACTCTGCATTTGCCATGGCACATAGAGGTGACCCGGCAAGGGAAGGGAAACTCCAACAGGAAACGTGAGTGGGTAAAGGTGAGAAGTCACAGACAGATCATGCCAAGGGAAGCCAAAGGGCAGACCATCTGGTAACCTGCCAAAAGCTACTTCATTCTCTCTCCTTTCTTGTCAGAAACTCTGTCCAATTTTAAAGGTTAGAAATGAAAGACAATTAGCCCTCTCTGTCTTCCCTAAATCTAGAACTGGCCGGGGACCAAGTGATGGCCAATGAGTCAGAAAGGAAAGTCTTCTGTATAGAACATTCTCCATGATTTAAAAAAAAAAATAAAAGGAGCCGGGCAAACCACAGACACTCCCCCACCCAAGCCTCTACTAAGTTATACAAGAGCATGGTGTTTAGAATGGGCACAGCCCACCTTGACTACAAAGTGGGAAATATCTAGGGAGGGTGTGTGTTCTCTTAAATCTCTTGGCCTAAACTAGCTCAAATGGCTTAGGCACTACACTTTTCCATTAAATGAGTTCACGAAGGTTCTCCTTAGTCCAACCACATTTCCCTTAATTACTATTTTTACTATATATAATAATATAAATATGCAAATATGACCTCATTAGTTAACTTAGTGTTTCTTGTAAGTATACGATTTTCCCTCCTTTTTAAGATAGGAGTCTCACTGTGCTACATAAGCTGGCCTCCAATTCCTGGGATCAAGTGAGTCTCCTGCTTCAGCTGTGTGCTAAGACTATGGCTGTGTACCACCACACATGAATTCAATCAATTTCGTGGTCATTCTGTTATTAAAAGCATCCAGATGTGATAGTGTGAATGACGATGACAACCATAGGCTCATTTGTTTGAAGTCTTGGTCCCCAGTTAGTAGAACTGTTTATGAAGGATAAGCGGGTATGGCCTTGTTAGAGGAGGTATGTCGCTGGAGGTGGGGGTGGAGATTTCAAAGGCCCAATCTGGCCTCAGCTTCATGATCCTCACTCCTCTGCTTCTTCAGCACATCCCAGCTGTTCACAAGAAGTTGCTTTATGAATATGCTGAGGATCCAATTGAGATCTTTGCAATTTTTAAATCACAGCAGGAAGACCAAATCTTGTAGGGAATATGATTTTCTACGTGACATTCAGAATTACACTGGATTATCCGTTTAGTAGGAGCAGAAAGGGCTAACATTACTTTTATTAAACAGCTACTATGTGACAAGCATTTTATCTAGTCTATCACAGCAACTTCCAAAACAGTCCCTTTGGCTGGGAAAAAGGAAATCACATCTGTTCACTAATTCACTGAGCATTTCCTTTTACTACAAACATAAGCTGAGTATGACGGCTTATGCCTGCAATTGCCGGCACTTGGGAGGCTGAGGCAGGAAAAGTGCTATGAGTTTCAAGCCAGCCTAGGCTACTCAGTGAGTTAAAGGCCAGCAAGGCCCAGCTTCAAAAGAACCACCAACAAAATAAAACCCAAAACCAAATGTTGTCCCAGTATCGGGATGCATACCTTTAATCTCAACACTTGAAACAGAGGCAGACATATCTCTGGAAGTCAAGGCCAGCTTCATATACATAACAAGTTCTAGGTCATCCAGGCCTATAGAGACTCTGACTCAAAAAAAATAATTTTTTAAAAATGCAGGCTACAATCACCAGTAATACTGTAACTGTCATCTACAGAAGTCACAGATATGTGTGTATCATACTGAAGTTCTTGAAGACATCACTCACTCCTATTTCAAAAATACCATAATTATAAGATTCATTGTAAAAACCATAATGTGTTAATTACATTTTGCTAATGTTTTGATCTTTGAATTAAATACAATGCTTTGGGGTTTTCTTTTCTTTTGTTTGTTTATTTATTTGGGGTTTTTATAGCTCTAAGTTTTAATTTGTAAATGCTATCATGAGAAGTCTTGAAAGCTCACAAGACTGACAAAGGAGTTCTTGGTGCAAAAAGGATTTTAAAAGAGTCATATAAACACCTCTTGCAGGCGTGCATGTGTGCGAGCGTGTGCGCATGTGCTTGTGCACATACACACATTCACACTACAGATCAAATTCAGGGCTTCTCACATGCTAATCACACATACTTCTACTTCTACCAGGCACTAAACCCTCCCTATCCCCTTATCATTCTTAATACTGACAATCTATTCAACATAGAAAACCTCAGTGATTTTTTTTTCAAAAGGTAAATAAAATCAATATGCTCCCTTGTTTAAACACGAAACAAACGCAAGCTCCTAACTTGGACTTACTTGGCCCCAAGGGATCTGATTTTAATTTCCTTCCAGTTGGGAGCCTCCCAAAACTTTGAACTTCCTCATCTCCTACTCTTGTTTCTTTGAGACCCCTAAACCTGGATGGTTTGGTCCTGGCTGGTCCCTCTGCCAGAATGGTTGCTCTTAGGACAGCCACTTGATTTTTATGCTCCAGTTTTGAGACATGCTATGCCTTCACATAGGAACCTTCCTGCCATCCATTCCCAAACAGCAGCTCTGCCATCTCGAACCTGAGCATTCCTCTCCCATTCTTCCTAGCTACTTCCTTCAGATCATTTCTAAAAATCAAGTCAGTTTGTTGTTTTTGCTCATTGTGAAAATCCCAGAATCTACCACGGTGCTTGGTATAATGACAGAAAAACCTGAGACTCATTGAATGGACAAATAAAATGCAGAAAAGTTCAACGAAGAATTGTTTTTTGTAAGGTTTGGCTTATTTGATCTTTTAAGATTTATTAATCCGATTGTAACTGTGGAAGCCAAGGCTCATACACTTGAAGTTATGTGTCCAGGATCATCAAGTGACAATGCTATTTTAATCCCTCTACCAGTCCCTCCTTATTCTCCACCAATCAACAGAAGGCAGAACAGGCTGACTGAAAGTATCTATGGCATGGGTTCTTGAGACTTCAGTGACCCACTGTGTGAGGTTATGTGCCTGACACACTTCAAACCCACTTTCCTTAAGTGTTTCTAGGAGGGCTGAATTCACTGGAACATGTCATGTAGATGCAGTAATTCAGTGGGTGTCTCTTTGCATGTGACACATTTTAAATGTTTCTCAATTAAATCAATACAAATGGAAACTTTCAACTGAAACGTAAAAGAGTAACCTAAGAATGGGGCCAATCAGATAAACCTAGAGGTAAGTGCCAATGTATGGAAATATATATAGAGAAATTGTATTCTAGGGCATATGATCCATAATTCGGGCCTTATACTTTCTAGTAGCCAACAGAAAGCGAGAAATGATCAGTCACAAGACATGTTTCAAAAACTACATTGATTCTATCAATTGTGAGAAAGAATACAACTATTTGTTTCCACCTCCTGAGACAGATTCCTCTCTGAGACTTTATAACAAAAGCACAGTATTAGATTGTAATGAACATTCTAAATTACAGTCCCATAAATCAATACACCAAGCTCCATACAACGAAGTGTTACAGCATGAATAAATAGACATGGCTGGAGAGATAGCCAAACCCGAACAGAATCATATTATAATCTAAATTGTGATCTATGAATCAGCCACATCAGTTCCACCTGGGGACTTGTTAGATATGCCAACTCTCAGACTGTATTCCAAGGCTGAATCAGAATTTTTCCCTATATTTTACTATATAATATTTGTGACAAATTTCCTGTATTTTGCTGACAAGATCTTCAGGTGATTCTCACACATAATACATTTTTTTTTGAAGATAAATTTGTAAAAACCTATAATTTATTCAATTCATTCATTCATTCAAGACATATTTACTGAGCATCCAGAAGTAAGAAATGCTTTCTTTAAAAACAGCATGGGAAATACTGGCATAAGGAAAAATATTGATCAACAAGATGCCATTTTAAAGGGAAGTTGGCAATGCAAGCCATGTAGTTCACAGACAAAAATGTGCAACAATCTAGAAGAAAAGTTGTGTATATACGTGCAGGCCACTATGTTAATGTTGATGCTACAGCAAGAGAAAAATATGCCCATGCTATGGAATTTATCGTCTAATTAGTGAAGACATAAATAAACAGACTGAGCAAAATCAATAAGGGAAGGAGGGCAATTCTAAATAGGGCTGGCAGGAAATGCCTCAGTAAGGAGATAAAGGCCTATCCAAGGTCATGAAGCCAGCTATAAAAATATCTGGAGGAAGTGTTCCAGGCAGGGAGAACAGAGAGTACAAAAACCCCGAGACAAGACAATGTCTAAAACAACAGAAGGCCAGTACGGCTCCTGAACATTGAGGAAGAAGCAAAGTGGACCTGGCCATGTGAGGCTTTCTCGGCCATTTTAAGTGTCACAGTTTTAAGTATGCAATGGGAAGCCACTGGAGAGAAGGCAACAGGGAGCCCCTAAAGGATGCTGAGCAGGAAAATGACGTAATGAAAAGTGTCTTTAAGAAGCTAGCTTTTTACAAAGGTGGATGAGTAAGTGGCTTAGTGGGAAAGAAAAAAAAAACCACCCTGGCTCAGAGTGATTCATTCATTCCATTACTTATTGCGTGGCACAGATGTGTCAAATAATGTGAGAAGGATCTAAACTAGGGTGATAACTATGGGAAATGACAGAGGAAGGTGAATGTAAATGACATTGAGTGAAATAAAAAAGATGCTGAGACACAATGACAGATTATTTATAGAAAAGTGACACACGAGTTGGAAATTCAATTTAATCAAGGTTCATGGATCATCTACTGAGAGAAAAGCTGTTTGCTGGCCAAGACTTAGGGAGAGAAGATGTGCCAGTCCCTGCCCTACACCTTCCAAGCCTGAATTTCTTGGATTGTTGAAACTGAGGCCAGCACTAGTAGTAAGGCATCTAACAAATTAAAAGCTGTTCCTTTCAAATCTTAGGAGCATGTTCTCTTGCTCCATCTCCTGGGAGCAGCCAGAGAACCTCAATTTGATTACAACGAAAAGATATCGTTCGACAGGAGGGCAGAAGAAAGATCTTAAATGTTTTTGTGGTGCCCGGCTACTTCTAGACTGGTTTTGGACCATCAAATTCTGTGCAGAGTCATCCTGATCTTTTGGTTGACTTTCCACTCTGCCATTCTATTATGGAGAAAAGACTAGAAGGCATGGGCAAGAAAAGAAACAGGTTTAAGGAAAGCAACTGAGGGGAAATGGAGAGGGTTTTTTGTTGTTGTTGTTGTTGTTTGTTTTGTTCTGTTTTGTTTTTTAATTGCCTACCATCGGACTGCAAGGTTTGGGAAGCGGATGCAAATGTAATGCAAATGATATGTAAATCTCTCGGTGGCCTTCTAAATGATTATATACAACTGGAAGGGCCCTTGGGAAACAGCTAGCAGATAACAATGACTCAGAAGCAGAGCAAACTATTTCAAGACAACTTTGTCACATGGCCCTTTGCTGCCCTGCTAGCTTAATGCATCCTTTAGCAATTTTTTTTCTTCACTTGAATCAACTTCACCTGCTGTAAATTAAAAAAAAAAAATCAAGTCTAACCTGTGCACTGGTTATCTCAGCTAATTATACAATTAAGGTGCTTCATATGCCTTTCCTTTTTCCTTCAAATGTCTTTCTCACCATATCAAGCCAAGTTAAATGTGTCACTTCTTCCCAAGAACAGTACATTGTTCCAGTAGATTATGAATGAAAATGCCTCCCTTTCAATTCTAGTTATTGTGATGCTTCATAGTTTTATTTATATTTTCATTCCCTCAACACCACAGGAATTGGCACAGTTTTCTTCTAATATCGACATCCTATCAAAGGCAATTCAGAAAAAAAAATGTGTGTGTGCGTGTGTGTTTGTGTGTGTGTCTGAGAGAGAGAGAGAGAGAGAGAGAGAGAGAGAGAGAGAGAGAGAGAATATGACCTGTCTTCAAGAAACCCCTGAAAAAGCTATTCATCCAAAGCTGCCTGGTCACAAATGCTGTGACCAAAGGGTCATCCTAAGTGCTGATTTTGATAGATTTAAAAAAAAAGCATTTGATCAAACTGAGTATATTTCTGTCTACACTTAGTTATTTTAAAAGACCATACTCATAGCATATAGACATGTATTATGAGTCACAGGGCGAATTCAATAGTAAATAATACAGTATACACATCAGACCAGCTTACTATTGGTTACAGGCCCAGGAGTCCAAAAGCAACTTTCCTGCACATCACTCCGTAAAGTTTCATTACTTTTTAAAGACTAATGTTCAAGGGCATTCTCGCTAGCACAGTTCAACAGAAAGAAATAACTCCCCCATCCCCCTTTGTTTTTTAAACACTCACTTTTAAGGCCACAAGGTCAACCCCTAAAAAGCTATGGGGCAAAGAGGGATCTGGAGTGATGCCACAAACTTCACTGCTAAAAAAACAGGAGTAAGGCACAAAGCCAGGTAATCCAACAAAAGAGGGAGGGAGGGAGAAAAGGAAGGAGGGAGAGAGGGAGGCAAGGAGGGAAGGAGGGAGATAGAGACACAGAGAGACAGACACAGAGAGAAACACGGAGACAGAGAGACACACAGAGGGAGACAGAGAGACAGAGACAGAGAGAGACAGAGAGAGAGAGACAGAGAGAGAGAGACAGAGAGAGAGAGACAGAGAGAGACAGAGAGAGAGAGACAGAGAGAGAGAGACAGAGAGAGAGAGAGACAGAGAGAGAGAC